>NC_084615.1:81106028-81127757 GCF_033978795.1 Nerophis ophidion
TCAGTACTGTGCAAAGCTTTGTATCCAGACTGAAATGGATCGAAAGTGCTATTTTCATCTAAAAAAGGCTGCAGTTGTGCCAAAACACATTTCTACAAAATGTTTGACACAAAAGGTAATTTGGAAATGGGCCGATAATTTGACAAAGTTGTCTGATCAAGACTTGGCTTTTAGGAGATGCTGCTGCCAACAGAATCGCCGCACTTCTGTCATTGTTTTTTTTTTTTTTGCCATTTATCGTCGTCGGAGATCATTTCCGCCGTCTGGGAATATTTTGATCATATATCGGAAAAAAAGGTATTTGTGTTCATTTTCTTGTCGTTTCATTAAGTCTCCACTGGAGACTCTCCGGTATTGTCCCGCCCACACAACCATCCTATTAATTACATTAAAACACAAGAGTAACTGATTTCTCCGGTAGCTGAGTTGGTAGAGTGAAGGACCACAAGTGTTCATATTGAATCCCATAGGGCGGTTGTTCGAGTCCAGCTGGGCCCCAGTTACTTTTTACCATGACTTGCTTAACGTGGACCCCGATTTAAACAAGTTGAAAAACTTATTGGGGTGTTACTATTTAGTGGTAAATGGTACGGAATATGTACTGAACTGTGCAATTTACTAATAAATAAAAGTTTCAATCAATCGATCAACAGTGCGTATTCAGAGCGCATGTTAAAAAAAAATCCCAGTCCACAAGTAGATAGATAGATAGATAGATAGATAGATAGATAGATAGATAGATAGATAGATAGATAGATAGATAGATAGATAGATAGATAGATAGATAGATAGATAGTACTTTATTGATTCCTTCAGGAGAGTTCCTTCAGGAAAATTAAAATTCCAGCAGCAGTGTACAGAGTTAAGATCAATTTAAATAAAAGTAAAAAGTAAATAATGGGGGTTTAAATGGAAACAAAAAAGAGAAATATTACAATGAGAATAAAAACTAAAAAGCAACAATGGGAATAACAATATAACAGTAAAATAAGAATATAACAAGACAAAGTAGGCAGTAGTGACCATGTTATGAAAACGTATTGCACTGTTATTGTTTTGCATCCCCTGTCATCCTAGTACCCCCCGCCCCCCGTCCCAGAGAGGAGTTGTACAGTCTAATGGCGTGTGGGACAAAGGAGTTCTTGAGTCTATTAGTCCTGCACTTGGGATGAAGCAGTCTAGAACTGAACAGGCTCCTCTGGCTGCTGATAACACTATGCAGAGGGTGACTGGCATCATCCAGGATGCTCACTAGTTTGTCCACAGTCCTCTTCTCTGCCACCATCACCAGTGAGTCCAGTTATATTCCCATTGTAGAACCGGCCCGCCTGATCAGTTTCTCAAGTCTGGAGCTGTCCTTCTTAGATGTACTGCCTATAGAGATTTTTACTGTCCAGCAGATGTCATTATTTAGTGACTCAGTATTGACACAGTATCAATACAGTTTTGCAATGTGTCCAAACGATACATGAATCCTCATCAACCCATCACTACTTATTAGCGTCCTGCTCACGTCTTTCTCAGTCCATGTGCTTTCACGACAGTTGGCACACTTGACGTTACAAAGCAGTACTGCTCTGTTCTGCTGCCTTCCTTTTTTTTTTTTATTTTTTTATTTATACATTTCAACAATTACAAACAGTAAGACGAACAACAATATAAAACATTATAAAACATTATGAAAACAGTACAAAACAGCGCCAGGGGGTTGTACATTCAAAATAACAAAAATAGAATACAAACAAATATATATATATAATAAACAAAGTGCAAAGACATAGGTTCATTCAGATTCATTAAACAACTTAAATTTGGAACACAGAATCATCGTTTTCACAGCTTTTTTGTTGTTAGAGGTAGAGAGTGTTTTAATGTAAAGTTCAAAATCTTTTTTAAAGGCACAAAAGATAGGTCGGGTATTAAGAAACTTACATTTATGAATATAAAACTTAGCCAATAAAATAATGAGGTTGCAAAGGTAGAATTCTTTTTAAAATTTTTGTTCATACAGTGTAAAACCAAAAATCACATCTTTAAAGCAAAACACAAATTTGTCATAAATATTGTCCAGGATGAAGCGACAGATGCCTGCCATAGTGATGGAGTGTTTTCACAAGTATAAAACAAGTGGTTAACAGTCTCTGGGTGCATGTTACATAACATCAATGTCCTTCTTCTATTTAACCATTACAGTCTTTACAGGGTAATAACCAGGAATGATTTTAAATGATATTTCTTTGACTTTGTTGGGAAGTAAATACCTGTTAGGAAGGGACCACGTTTTGGTCCAACAGATGTCATTTACAACATTATTCCAGAGGGAAATTACATAGGAGACAGACACACAATCATTTTGGAATAAGCTGAGGATTTTTATGTTATTTTTTTGATCAAAGCAAAGTTTCCCCACAGGAGTGTCAAGTGGATCATTCACAATTTTTACAGCAGAAAGAGGAGGTGTGTAAGCCCTGTACAACATAATAACACCTGTTGGAATGTACAACATAATAACACCTGTTGGGATGTACAACATAATAACACCTGTTGGAATGTACAACATAATAACACCTGTTGGGATGTACAACATAATAACACCTGTTGGAATGTACAACATAATAACACCTGTTGGAATGTACAACATAATAACACCTGTTGGAATGTACAACATAATAACACCTGTTGGAATGTACAACATAATAACACCTGTTGGAATGTACAACATAATAACACCTGTTGGAATGTACAACATAATAACACCTGTTGGAATGTACAACATAATAACACCTGTTGGAATGTACAACATAATAACACCTGTTGGAATGTACAACATAATAACAGGTGTTGGAATGTACAACATAATAACACCTGTTGGAATGTACAACATAATAACACCTGTTGGAATGTACAACATAATAACAGGTGTTGGAATGTACAACATAATAACAGGTGTTGGAATGTACAACATAATAACAGGTGTTGGAATGTACAACATAATAACAGGTGTTGGAATGTACAACATAATAACAGGTGTTGGAATGTACAACATAATAACAGGTGTTGGAATGTACAACATAATAACACCTGTTGGAATGTACAACATAATAACACCTGTTGGAATGTACAACATAATAACACCTGTTGGAATGTACAACATAATAACACCTGTTGGAATGTACAAAGTAATAACACCTGTTGGAATGTACAACATAATAACACCTGTTGGAATGTGCAACATAATAACACCTGTTGGAATGTACAACATAATAACACCTGTTGGAATGTACAACATAATAACACCTGTTGGAATGTACAACATAATAACACCTGTTGGAATGTACAACATAATAACAGGTGTTGGAATGTACAACATAATAACACCTGTTGGAATGTACAACATAATAACACCTGTTGGAATGTACAACATAATAACACCTGTTGGAATGTACAATATAATAACACCTGTTGGAATGTACAACATAATAACAGGTGTTGGAATGTACAACATAATAACAGGTGTTTGAATGTACAACATAATAACACCTGTTGGAATGTACAACATAATAACAGGTGTTGGAATGTACAACATAATGACACCTGTTGGAATGTACAACATAATAACAGGTGTTGGAATGTACAACATAATAACAGGTGTTGGAATGTACAACATAATAACAGGTGTTGGAATGTACAACATAATGACACCTGTTGGAATGTACAACATAATAACATCTGTTGGAATGTACAACATAATAACAGGTGTTGGAATGTACAACATAATAACAGGTGTTGGAATGTACAACATAATAACACCTGTTGGAATGTACAACATAACAACACCTGTTGGAATGTACAACATAATAACAGGTGTTGGAATGTACAACATAATAACACCTGTTGGAATGTACAACATAATAACAGGTGTTGGAATGTACAACATAATAACAGGTGTTGGAATGTACAACATAATAACAGGTGTTGGAATGTACAACATAATAACACCTGTTGGAATGTACAACATAATAACACCTGTTGGAATGTACAACATAATAACACCTGTTGGAATGTACAACATAATAACACCTGTTGGAATGTACAACATAATAACAGGTGTTGGAATGTACAACATAATAACACCTGTTGGAATGTACAACATAATAACACCTGTTGGAATGTACAACATAATAACAGGTGTTGGAATGTACAACATAATAACACCTGTTGGAATGTACAACGTAATAACACCTGTTGGAATGTACAACATAATAACACCTGTTGGAATGTACAACATAATAACACCTGTTGGAATGTACAACATAATAACAGGTGTTGGAATGTACAACATAATAACACCTGTTGGAATGTACAACATAATAACACCTGTTGGAATGTACAACATAATAACACCTGTTGGAATGTACAACATAATAACACCTGTTGGAATGTACAAAGTAATAACACCTGTTGGAATGTACAACATAATAACACCTGTTGGAATGTGCAACATAATAACACCTGTTGGAATGTACAACATAATAACACCTGTTGGAATGTACAACATAATAACACCTGTTGGAATGTACAACATAATAACACCTGTTGGAATGTACAACATAATAACAGGTGTTGGAATGTACAACATAATAACAGGTGTTGGAATGTACAACATAATAACACCTGTTGGAATGTACAACATAATAACACCTGTTGGAATGTACAATATAATAACACCTGTTGGAATGTACAACATAATAACAGGTGTTGGAATGTACAACATAATAACAGGTGTTTGAATGTACAACATAATAACACCTGTTGGAATGTACAACATAATAACAGGTGTTGGAATGTACAACATAATGACACCTGTTGGAATGTACAACATAATAACAGGTGTTGTAATGTACAACATAATAACAGGTGTTGGAATGTACAACATAATAACAGGTGTTGGAATGTACAACATAATGACACCTGTTGGAATGTACAACATAATAACATCTGTTGGAATGTACAACATAATAACAGGTGTTGGAATGTACAACATAATAACAGGTGTTGGAATGTACAACATAATAACACCTGTTGGAATGTACAACATAACAACACCTGTTGGAATGTACAACATAATAAAAGGTGTTGGAATGTACAACATAATAACACCTGTTGGAATGTACAACATAATAACAGGTGTTGGAATGTACAACATAATAACAGGTGTTGGAATGTACAACATAATAACAGGTGTTGGAATGTACAACATAATAACACCTGTTGGAATGTACAACATAACAACACCTGTTGGAATGTACAACATAATAACAGGTGTTGGAATGTACAACATAATAACAGGTTTTGGAATGTACAACATAATAACAGGTGTTGGAATGTACAACATAATAACAGGTGTTGGAATGTACAACATAATAACAGGTGTTGGAATGTACAACATAATAACAGGTGTTGGAATGTACAACATAATAACAGGTGTTGGAATGTACAACATAATAACACCTGTTGGAATGTACAACATAATAACAGGTGTTGCAATGTACAACATAATAACACATGTTGGAATGTACAACATAATAACACCTGTTAGAATGTACAACATAATAACAGGTGTTGGAATGTACAACATAATAACAGGTGTTGGAATGTACAACATAATAACACCTGTTGGAATGTAAAACATAATAACACCTGTTGGGATGTACAACATAATAACACCTGTTGGAATGTACAACATAATAACAGGTGTTGGAATCTACAACAAAATAACACATGTTGGAATGTACAACATAATAACACCTGTTGGAATGTACAACATAATAACAGGTGTTGGAATGTACAACATAATAGCACCTGTTGGAATGTACAACATAATAACAGGTGTTGGAATGTACAACATAATAACAGGTGTTGGAATGTACAACATAATAACACCTGTTGGAATGTACAACATAATAACAGGTGTTGGAATGTACAACATAATAACAGGTGTTGGAATGTACAACATAATAACAGGTGTTTGAATGTACAACATAATAACAGGTGTTGGAATGTACAACATAATAACACCTGTTGGAATGTACAACATAATAACAGGTGTTGCAATGTACAACATAATAACACCTGTTGGAATGTACAACATAATAACAGGTGTTGGAATGTACAACATAATAACAGGTGTTGGAATGTACAACATAATAACAGGTGTTGGAATGTACAACATAATAACACCTGTTGGAATGTACAACATAATAACACCTGTTGGGATGTACAACATAATAACACCTGTTGGAATGTACAACATAATAACAGGTGTTGGGATGTACAACATAATAACACATGTTGGAATGTACAACATAATAACACCTGTTAGAATGTACAACATAATAACAGGTGTTGGAATGTACAACATAATAACAGGTGTTGGAATGTACAACAGAATAACACCTGTTGGAATGTACAACATAATAACAGGTGTTGGAATGTACAACATAATAACACCTGTTGGAATGTACAACATAATAACAGGTGTTGGAATGTACAACATAATAACAGGTGTTGGAATGTACAACATAATAACACCTGTTGGAATGTACAACATAATAACACCTGTTGGAATGTACAACATAATAACAGGTGTTGGAATGTACAACATAATAACACCTGTTGGAATGTACAACATAATAACAGGTGTTGGAATGTACAACATAATAACAGGTGTTGGAATGTACAACATAATAACAGGTGTTGGAATGTACAACATAATAACACCTGTTGGAATGTACAACATAATAACAGGTGTTGGAATGTACAACATAATAACAGGTGTTGGAATGTACAACATAATAACAGGTGTTGGAATGTACAACATAATAACAGGTGTTGGAATGTACAACATAATAACAGGTGTTGGAATGTACAACATAATAACAGGTGTTGGAATGTACAACATAATAACAGGTGTTGGAATGTACAACATAATAACAGGTGTTGGAATGTACAACATAATAACAGGTGTTGGAATGTACAACATAATAACACCTGTTGGAATGTACAACATAATAACACCTGTTGGAATGTACAACATAATAACAGGTGTTGGAATGTACAACATAATAACAGGTGTTGGAATGTACAACATAATAACACCTGTTGGAATGTACAACATAATAACAGGTGTTGGAATGTTCAACATAATAACAGGTGTTGGAATGTACAACATAATAACAGGTGTTGGAATGTACAACATAATAACACCTGTTGGAATGTACAACATAACAACACCTGTTGGAATGTACAACATAATAACAGGTGTTGGAATGTACAACATAATAACACCTGTTGGAATGTACAACATAATAACAGGTGTTGGAATGTACAACATAATAACAGGTGTTGGAATGTACAACATAATAACAGGTGTTGGAATGTACAACATAATAACACCTGTTGGAATGTACAACATAATAACACCTGTTGGGATGTACAACATAATAACACCTGTTGGAATGTACAACATAATAACAGGTGTTGGAATGTACAACATAATAACACATGTTGGAATGTACAACATAATAACACCTGTTGGAATGTACAACTTGATAACAGGTGTTGGAATGTACAACATAATAACAGGTGTTGGAATGTACAACATAATAACAGGTGTTGGACTGTACAACATAATAACACCTGTTGGAATGTACAACATAATAACAGGTGTTGGAATGTACAACATAATAACAGGTGTTAGAATGTACAACATAATAACAGGTGTTGGAATGTACAACATAATAACAGGTGTTGGAATGTACAACATAACAACACCTGTTGGAATGTACAACATAATAACAGGTGTTGGAATGTACAACATAATAACAGGTGTTGGAATGTACAACATAATAACAGGTGTTGGAATGTACAACATAATAACACCTGTTGGAATGTACAACATAATAACAGGTGTTGGAATGTACAACATAATAACAGGTGTTGGAATGTACAACATAATAACAGGTGTTGGAATGTACAACATAATAACAGGTGTTGGAATGTACAACATAATAACACCTGTTGGAATGTACAACATAATAACACCTGTTGGAATGTACAACATAATAACAGGTGTTGGAATGTACAACATAATAACAGGTGTTGGAATGTACAACATAATAACACCTGTTGGAATGTACAACATAATAACACCTGTTGGAATGTACAACATAATAACACCTGTTGGAATGTACAACATAATAACACCTGTTGGAATGTACAACATAATAACAGGTGTTGGAATGTACAACATAATAACACCTGTTGGAATGTACAACATAATAACAGGTGTTGGAATGTACAACATAATAACACCTGTTGGAATGTACAACATAATAACACCTGTTGGAATGTACAACATAATAACAGGTGTTGGAATGTACAACATAATAACACCTGTTGGAATGTACAACATAATAACAGGTGTTGGAATGTACAACATAATAACAGGTGTTGGAATGTACAACATAATAACAGGTGTTGGAATGTACAACATAATAACACCTGTTGGAATGTACAACATAATAACAGGTGTTGGAATGTACAACATAATAACAGGTGTTGGAATGTACAACATAATAACAGGTGTTGGAATGTACAACATAATAACAGGTGTTGGAATGTACAACATAATAACAGGTGTTGGAATGTACAACATAATAACAGGTGTTGGAATGTACAACATAATAACAGGTGTTGGAATGTACAACATAATAACACCTGTTGGAATGTACAACATAACAACACCTGTTGGAATGTACAACATAATAACAGGTGTTGGAATGTACAACATAATAACAGGTGTTGGAATGTACAACATAATAACACCTGTTGGAATGTACAACATAATAACAGGTGTTGGAATGTACAACATAATAACAGGTGTTGGAATGTACAACATAATAACAGGTGTTGGAATGTACAACATAATAACACCTGTTGGAATGTACAACATAATAACACCTGTTGGGATGTACAACATAATAACACCTGTTGGAATGTACAACATAATAACAGGTGTTGGAATGTACAACATAATAACACATGTTGGAATGTACAACATAATAACACCTGTTGGAATGTACAACATAATAACAGGTGTTGGAATGTACAACATAATAACAGGTGTTGGAATGTACAACATAATAACAGGTGTTGGACTGTACAACATAATAACACCTGTTGGAATGTACAACATAATAACAGGTGTTGGAATGTACAACATAATAACAGGTGTTGGAATGTACAACATAATAACAGGTGTTGGAATGTACAACATAATAACAGGTGTTGGAATGTACAACATAACAACACCTGTTGGAATGTACAACATAATAACAGGTGTTGGAATGTACAACATAATAACAGGTGTTGGAATGTACAACATAATAACAGGTGTTGGAATGTACAACATAATAACACCTGTTGGAATGTACAACATAATAACAAGTGTTGGAATGTACAACATAATAACACCTGTTGGAATGTACAACATAATAACAGGTGTTGGAATGTACAACATAATAACAGGTGTTGGAATGTACAACATAATAACACCTGTTGGAATGTACAACATAATAACACCTGTTGGAATGTACAACATAATAACAGGTGTTGGAATGTACAACATAATAACAGGTGTTGGAATGTACAACATAATAACACCTGTTGGAATGTACAACATAATAACAGGTGTTGGAATGTACAACATAATAACACATGTTGGAATGTACAACATAATAACACCTGTTGGAATGTACAACATAATAACAGGTGTTGGAATGTACAACATAATAACAGGTGTTGGAATGTACAACATAATAACAGGTGTTGGACTGTACAACATAAAAACACCTGTTGGAATGTACAACATAATAACAGGTGTTGGAATGTACAACATAATAACAGGTGTTGGAATGTACAACATAATAACAGGTGTTGGAATGTACAACATAATAACAGGTGTTGGAATGTACAACATAATAACAGGTGTTGGAATGTACAACATAACAACACCTGTTGGAATGTACAACATAATAACAGGTGTTGGAATGTACAACATAATAACAGGTGTTGGAATGTACAACATAATAACAGGTGTTGGAATGTACAACATAATAACACCTGTTGGAATGTACAACATAATAACAGGTGTTGGAATGTACAACATAATAACAGGTGTTGGAATGTACAACATAATAACAGGTGTTGGAATGTACAACATAATAACAGGTGTTGGAATGTACAACATAATAACACCTGTTGGAATGTACAACATAATAACACCTGTTGGAATGTACAACATAATAACAGGTGTTGGAATGTACAACATAATAACAGGTGTTGGAATGTACAACATAATAACAGGTGGTGGAATGTACAACATAATAACAGGTGTTGGAATGTACAACATAATAACACCTGTTGGAATGTACAACATAATAACACCTGTTGGAATGTACAACATAATAACACCTGTTGGAATGTACAACATAATAACAGGTGTTGGAATGTACAACATAATAACACCTGTTGGAATGTACAACATAATAACAGGTGTTGGAATGTACAACATAATAACACCTGTTGGAATGTACAACATAATAACAGGTGTTGGAATGTACAACATAATAACAGGTGTTGGAATGTACAACATAATAACAGGTGTTGGAATGTACAACATAATAACACCTGTTGGAATGTACAACATAATAACAGGTGTTGGAATGTACAACATAATAACAGGTGTTGGAATGTACAACATAATAACAGGTGTTGGAATGTACAACATAATAACAGGTGTTGGAATGTACAACATAATAACAGGTGTTGGAATGTACAACATAATAACAGGTGTTGGAATGTACAACATAATAACACCTGTTGGAATGTACAACATAATAACAGGTGTTGGAATGTACAACATAATAACAGGTGTTGGAATGTACAACATAATAACAGGTGTTGGAATGTACAACATAATAACACCTGTTGGAATGTACAACATAATAACAGGTGTTGGAATGTACAACATAATAACAGGTGTTGGAATGTACAACATAATAACAGGTGTTGGAATGTACAACATAATAACAGGTGTTGGAATGTACAACATAATAACAGGTGTTGGAATGTACAACATAATAACAGGTGTTGGAATGTACAACATAATAACAGGTGTTGGAATGTACAACATAATAACACCTGTTGGAATGTACAACATAATAACAGGTGTTGGAATGTACAACATAATAACAGGTGTTGGAATGTACAACATAATAACACCTGTTGGAATGTACAACATAATAACACCTGTTGGAATGTACAACATAATAACAGGTGTTGGAATGTACAACATAATAACAGGTGTTGGAATGTACAACATAATAACAGGTGTTGGAATGTACAACATAATAACAGGTGTTGGAATGTACAACATAATAACACCTGTTGGAATGTACAACATAATAACAGGTGTTGGAATGTACAACATAATAACAGGTGTTGGAATGTACAACATAATAACAGGTGTTGGAATGTACAACATAATAACAGGTGTTGGAATGTACAACATAATAACAGGTGTTGGAATGTACAACATAATAACAGGTGTTGGAATGTACAACATAATAACAGGTGTTGGAATGTACAACATAATAACACCTGTTGGAATGTACAACATAATAACAGGTGTTGGAATGTACAACATAATAACAGGTGTTGGAATGTACAACATAATAACAGGTGTTGGAATGTACAACATAATAACACCTGTTGGAATGTACAACATAATAACAGGTGTTGGAATGTACAACATAATAACAGGTGTTGGAATGTACAACATAATAACAGGTGTTGGAATGTACAACATAATAACACCTGTTGGAATGTACAACATAATAACAGGTGTTGGAATGTACAACATAATAACAGGTGTTGGAATGTACAACATAATAACACCTGTTGGAATGTACAACATAATAACAGGTGTTGGAATGTACAACATAATAACAGGTGTTGGAATGTACAACATAATAACAGGTGTTGGAATGTACAACATAATAACAGGTGTTGGAATGTACAACATAATAACACCTGTTGGAATGTACAACATAATAACAGGTGTTGGAATGTACAACATAATAACAGGTGTTGGAATGTACAACATAATAACAGGTGTTGGAATGTACAACATAATAACAGGTGTTGGAATGTACAACATAATAACAGGTGTTGGAATGTACAACATAATAACAGGTGTTGGAATGTACAACATAATAACAGGTGTTGGAATGTACAACATAATAACACCTGTTGGAATGTACAACATAATAACAGGTGTTGGAATGTACAACATAATAACAGGTGTTGGAATGTACAACATAATAACAGGTGTTGGAATGTACAACATAATAACAGGTGTTGGAATGTACAACATAATAACACCTGTTGGAATGTACAACATAATAACAGGTGTTGGAATGTACAACATAATAACAGGTGTTGGAATGTACAACATAATAACAGGTGTTGGAATGTACAACATAATAACAGGTGTTGGAATGTACAACATAATAACAGGTGTTGGAATGTACAACATAATAACAGGTGTTGGAATGTACAACATAATAACACCTGTTGGAATGTACAACATAATAACAGGTGTTGGAATGTACAACATAATAACAGGTGTTGGAATGTACAACATAATAACAGGTGTTGGAATGTACAACATAATAACAGGTGTTGGAATGTACAACATAATAACACCTGTTGGAATGTACAACATAATAACAGGTGTTGGAATGTACAACATAATAACAGGTGTTGGAATGTACAACATAATAACAGGTGTTGGAATGTACAACATAATAACAGGTGTTGGAATGTACAACATAATAACAGGTGTTGGAATGTACAACATAATAACAGGTGTTGGAATGTACAACATAATAACAGGTGTTGGAATGTACAACATAATAACACCTGTTGGAATGTACAACATAATAACAGGTGTTGGAATGTACAACATAATAACAGGTGTTGGAATGTACAACATAATAACACCTGTTGGAATGTACAACATAATAACACCTGTTGGAATGTACAACATAATAACAGGTGTTGGAATGTACAACATAATAACAGGTGTTGGAATGTACAACATAATAACAGGTGTTGGAATGTACAACATAATAACAGGTGTTGGAATGTACAACATAATAACACCTGTTGGAATGTACAACATAATAACAGGTGTTGGAATGTACAACATAATAACAGGTGTTGGAATGTACAACATAATAACAGGTGTTGGAATGTACAACATAATAACAGGTGTTGGAATGTACAACATAATAACAGGTGTTGGAATGTACAACATAATAACAGGTGTTGGAATGTACAACATAATAACAGGTGTTGGAATGTACAACATAATAACACCTGTTGGAATGTACAACATAATAACAGGTGTTGGAATGTACAACATAATAACAGGTGTTGGAATGTACAACATAATAACAGGTGTTGGAATGTACAACATAATAACACCTGTTGGAATGTACAACATAATAACAGGTGTTGGAATGTACAACATAATAACAGGTGTTGGAATGTACAACATAATAACAGGTGTTGGAATGTACAACATAATAACAGGTGTTGGAATGTACAACATAATAACACCTGTTGGAATGTACAACATAATAACAGGTGTTGGAATGTACAACATAATAACAGGTGTTGGAATGTACAACATAATAACAGGTGTTGGAATGTACAACATAATAACAGGTGTTGGAATGTACAACATAATAACAGGTGTTGGAATGTACAACATAATAACAGGTGTTGGAATGTACAACATAATAACAGGTGTTGGAATGTACAACATAATAACACCTGTTGGAATGTACAACATAATAACAGGTGTTGGAATGTACAACATAATAACAGGTGTTGGAATGTACAACATAATAACAGGTGTTGGAATGTACAACATAATAACACCTGTTGGAATGTACAACATAATAACACCTGTTGGGATGTACAACATAATAACACCTGTTGGAATGTACAACATAATAACAGGTGTTGGAATGTACAACATAATAACACATGTTGGAATGTACAACATAATAACACCTGTTGGAATGTACAACTTGATAACAGGTGTTGGAATGTACAACATAATAACAGGTGTTGGAATGTACAACATAATAACAGGTGTTGGACTGTACAACATAATAACACCTGTTGGAATGTACAACATAATAACAGGTGTTGGAATGTACAACATAATAACAGGTGTTGGAATGTACAACATAATAACAGGTGTTGGAATGTACAACATAACAACACCTGTTGGAATGTACAACATAATAACAGGTGTTGGAATGTACAACATAATAACAGGTGTTGGAATGTACAACATAATAACAGGTGTTGGAATGTACAACATAATAACACCTGTTGGAATGTACAACATAATAACAGGTGTTGGAATGTACAACATAATAACAGGTGTTGGAATGTACAACATAATAACAGGTGTTGGAATGTACAACATAATAACAGGTGTTGGAATGTACAACATAATAACACCTGTTGGAATGTACAACATAATAACACCTGTTGGAATGTACAACATAATAACAGGTGTTGGAATGTACAACATAATAACAGGTGTTGGAATGTACAACATAATAACACCTGTTGGAATGTACAACATAATAACACCTGTTGGAATGTACAACATAATAACACCTGTTGGAATGTACAACATAATAACACCTGTTGGAATGTACAACATAATAACAGGTGTTGGAATGTACAACATAATAACACCTGTTGGAATGTACAACATAATAACAGGTGTTGGAATGTACAACATAATAACACCTGTTGGAATGTACAACATAATAACACCTGTTGGAATGTACAACATAATAACAGGTGTTGGAATGTACAACATAATAACACCTGTTGGAATGTACAACATAATAACAGGTGTTGGAATGTACAACATAATAACAGGTGTTGGAATGTACAACATAATAACAGGTGTTGGAATGTACAACATAATAACACCTGTTGGAATGTACAACATAATAACAGGTGTTGGAATGTACAACATAATAACAGGTGTTGGAATGTACAACATAATAACAGGTGTTGGAATGTACAACATAATAACAGGTGTTGGAATGTACAACATAATAACAGGTGTTGGAATGTACAACATAATAACAGGTGTTGGAATGTACAACATAATAACAGGTGTTGGAATGTACAACATAATAACACCTGTTGGAATGTACAACATAACAACACCTGTTGGAATGTACAACATAATAACAGGTGTTGGAATGTACAACATAATAACAGGTGTTGGAATGTACAACATAATAACACCTGTTGGAATGTACAACATAATAACAGGTGTTGGAATGTACAACATAATAACAGGTGTTGGAATGTACAACATAATAACAGGTGTTGGAATGTACAACATAATAACACCTGTTGGAATGTACAACATAATAACACCTGTTGGGATGTACAACATAATAACACCTGTTGGAATGTACAACATAATAACAGGTGTTGGAATGTACAACATAATAACACATGTTGGAATGTACAACATAATAACACCTGTTGGAATGTACAACATAATAACAGGTGTTGGAATGTACAACATAATAACAGGTGTTGGAATGTACAACATAATAACAGGTGTTGGACTGTACAACATAATAACACCTGTTGGAATGTACAACATAATAACAGGTGTTGGAATGTACAACATAATAACAGGTGTTGGAATGTACAACATAATAACAGGTGTTGGAATGTACAACATAATAACAGGTGTTGGAATGTACAACATAACAACACCTGTTGGAATGTACAACATAATAACAGGTGTTGGAATGTACAACATAATAACAGGTGTTGGAATGTACAACATAATAACAGGTGTTGGAATGTACAACATAATAACACCTGTTGGAATGTACAACATAATAACAAGTGTTGGAATGTACAACATAATAACACCTGTTGGAATGTACAACATAATAACAGGTGTTGGAATGTACAACATAATAACAGGTGTTGGAATGTACAACATAATAACACCTGTTGGAATGTACAACATAATAACACCTGTTGGAATGTACAACATAATAACAGGTGTTGGAATGTACAACATAATAACAGGTGTTGGAATGTACAACATAATAACACCTGTTGGAATGTACAACATAATAACAGGTGTTGGAATGTACAACATAATAACACATGTTGGAATGTACAACATAATAACACCTGTTGGAATGTACAACATAATAACAGGTGTTGGAATGTACAACATAATAACAGGTGTTGGAATGTACAACATAATAACAGGTGTTGGACTGTACAACATAAAAACACCTGTTGGAATGTACAACATAATAACAGGTGTTGGAATGTACAACATAATAACAGGTGTTGGAATGTACAACATAATAACAGGTGTTGGAATGTACAACATAATAACAGGTGTTGGAATGTACAACATAATAACAGGTGTTGGAATGTACAACATAACAACACCTGTTGGAATGTACAACATAATAACAGGTGTTGGAATGTACAACATAATAACAGGTGTTGGAATGTACAACATAATAACAGGTGTTGGAATGTACAACATAATAACACCTGTTGGAATGTACAACATAATAACAGGTGTTGGAATGTACAACATAATAACAGGTGTGGGAATGTACAACATAATAACAGGTGTTGGAATGTACAACATAATAACAGGTGTTGGAATGTACAACATAATAACACCTGTTGGAATGTACAACATAATAACACCTGTTGGAATGTACAACATAATAACAGGTGTTGGAATGTACAACATAATAACAGGTGTTGGAATGTACAACATAATAACAGGTGGTGGAATGTACAACATAATAACAGGTGTTGGAATGTACAACATAATAACACCTGTTGGAATGTACAACATAATAACACCTGTTGGAATGTACAACATAATAACACCTGTTGGAATGTACAACATAATAACAGGTGTTGGAATGTACAACATAATAACACCTGTTGGAATGTACAACATAATAACAGGTGTTGGAATGTACAACATAATAACACTGTTGGAATGTACAACATAATAACAGGTGTTGGAATGTACAACATAATAACAGGTGTTGGAATGTACAACATAATAACAGGTGTTGGAATGTACAACATAATAACACCTGTTGGAATGTACAACATAATAACAGGTGTTGGAATGTACAACATGATAACAGGTGTTGGAATGTACAACATAATAACAGGTGTTGGAATGTACAACATAATAACAGGTGTTGGAATGTACAACATAATAACAGGTGTTGGAATGTACAACATAATAACAGGTGTTGGAATGTACAACATAATAACACCTGTTGGAATGTACAACATAATAACAGGTGTTGGAATGTACAACATAATAACAGGTGTTGGAATGTACAACATAATAACAGGTGTTGGAATGTACAACATAATAACACCTGTTGGAATGTACAACATAATAACAGGTGTTGGAATGTACAACATAATAACAGGTGTTGGAATGTACAACATAATAACAGGTGTTGGAATGTACAACATAATAACAGGTGTTGGAATGTACAACATAATAACAGGTGTTGGAATGTACAACATAATAACAGGTGTTGGAATGTACAACATAATAACAGGTGTTGGAATGTACAACATAATAACACCTGTTGGAATGTACAACATAATAACAGGTGTTGGAATGTACAACATAATAACAGGTGTTGGAATGTACAACATAATAACACCTGTTGGAATGTACAACATAATAACACCTGTTGGAATGTACAACATAATAACAGGTGTTGGAATGTACAACATAATAACAGGTGTTGGAATGTACAACATAATAACAGGTGTTGGAATGTACAACATAATAACAGGTGTTGGAATGTACAACATAATAACACCTGTTGGAATGTACAACATAATAACAGGTGTTGGAATGTACAACATAATAACAGGTGTTGGAATGTACAACATAATAACAGTGTTGGAATGTACAACATAATAACAGGTGTTGGAATGTACAACATAATAACAGGTGTTGGAATGTACAACATAATAACAGGTGTTGGAATGTACAACATAATAACAGGTGTTGGAATGTACAACATAATAACACCTGTTGGAATGTACAACATAATAACAGGTGTTGGAATGTACAACATAATAACAGGTGTTGGAATGTACAACATAATAACAGGTGTTGGAATGTACAACATAATAACACCTGTTGGAATGTACAACATAATAACAGGTGTTGGAATGTACAACATAATAACAGGTGTTGGAATGTACAACATAATAACAGTGTTGGAATGTACAACATAATAACACCTGTTGGAATGTACAACATAATAACAGGTGTTGGAATGTACAACATAATAACAGGTGTTGGAATGTACAACATAATAACACCTGTTGGAATGTACAACATAATAACAGGTGTTGGAATGTACAACATAATAACAGGTGTTGGAATGTACAACATAATAACAGGTGTTGGAATGTACAACATAATAACAGGTGTTGGAATGTACAACATAATAACACCTGTTGGAATGTACAACATAATAACAGGTGTTGGAATGTACAACATAATAACAGGTGTTGGAATGTACAACATAATAACAGGTGTTGGAATGTACAACATAATAACAGGTGTTGGAATGTACAACATAATAACAGGTGTTGGAATGTACAACATAATAACAGGTGTTGGAATGTACAACATAATAACAGGTGTTGGAATGTACAACATAATAACACCTGTTGGAATGTACAACATAATAACAGGTGTTGGAATGTACAACATAATAACAGGTGTTGGAATGTACAACATAATAACAGGTGTTGGAATGTACAACATAATAACAGGTGTTGGAATGTACAACATAATAACACCTGTTGGAATGTACAACATAATAACAGGTGTTGGAATGTACAACATAATAACAGGTGTTGGAATGTACAACATAATAACAGGTGTTGGAATGTACAACATAATAACAGGTGTTGGAATGTACAACATAATAACAGGTGTTGGAATGTACAACATAATAACAGGTGTTGGAATGTACAACATAATAACACCTGTTGGAATGTACAACATAATAACAGGTGTTGGAATGTACAACATAATAACAGGTGTTGGAATGTACAACATAATAACAGGTGTTGGAATGTACAACATAATAACAGGTGTTGGAATGTACAACATAATAACACCTGTTGGAATGTACAACATAATAACAGGTGTTGGAATGTACAACATAATAACAGGTGTTGGAATGTACAACATAATAACAGGTGTTGGAATGTACAACATAATAACAGGTGTTGGAATGTACAACATAATAACAGGTGTTGGAATGTACAACATAATAACAGGTGTTGGAATGTACAACATAATAACAGGTGTTGGAATGTACAACATAATAACACCTGTTGGAATGTACAACATAATAACAGGTGTTGGAATGTACAACATAATAACAGGTGTTGGAATGTACAACATAATAACACCTGTTGGAATGTACAACATAATAACACCTGTTGGAATGTACAACATAATAACAGGTGTTGGAATGTACAACATAATAACAGGTGTTGGAATGTACAACATAATAACAGGTGTTGGAATGTACAACATAATAACAGGTGTTGGAATGTACAACATAATAACACCTGTTGGAATGTACAACATAATAACAGGTGTTGGAATGTACAACATAATAACAGGTGTTGGAATGTACAACATAATAACAGGTGTTGGAATGTACAACATAATAACAGGTGTTGGAATGTACAACATAATAACAGGTGTTGGAATGTACAACATAATAACAGGTGTTGGAATGTACAACATAATAACAGGTGTTGGAATGTACAACATAATAACACCTGTTGGAATGTACAACATAATAACAGGTGTTGGAATGTACAACATAATAACAGGTGTTGGAATGTACAACATAATAACAGGTGTTGGAATGTACAACATAATAACACCTGTTGGAATGTACAACATAATAACAGGTGTTGGAATGTACAACATAATAACAGGTGTTGGAATGTACAACATAATAACAGGTGTTGGAATGTACAACATAATAACAGGTGTTGGAATGTACAACATAATAACACCTGTTGGAATGTACAACATAATAACAGGTGTTGGAATGTACAACATAATAACAGGTGTTGGAATGTACAACATAATAACAGGTGTTGGAATGTACAACATAATAACAGGTGTTGGAATGTACAACATAATAACAGGTGTTGGAATGTACAACATAATAACAGGTGTTGGAATGTACAACATAATAACAGGTGTTGGAATGTACAACATAATAACACCTGTTGGAATGTACAACATAATAACAGGTGTTGGAATGTACAACATAATAACAGGTGTTGGAATGTACAACATAATAACAGGTGTTGGAATGTACAACATAATAACAGGTGTTGGAATGTACAACATAATAACAGGTGTTGGAATGTACAACATAATAACAGGTGTTGGAATGTACAACATAATAACACCTGTTGGAATGTACAACATAATAACAGGTGTTGGAATGTACAACATAATAACAGGTGTTGGAATGTACAACATAATAACAGGTGTTGGAATGTACAAACATAATAACAGGTGTTGGAATGTACAACATAATAACACCTGTTGGAATGTACAACATAATAACAGGTGTTGGAATGTACAACATAATAACAGGTGTTGGAATGTACAACATAATAACAGGTGTTGGAATGTACAACATAATAACAGTGTTGGAATGTACAACATAATAACAGGTGTTGGAATGTACAACATAATAACAGGTGTTGGAATGTACAACATAATAACAGGTGTTGGAATGTTGAACATAATAACACCTGTTGGAATGTACAACATAATAACAGGTGTTGGAATGTACAACATAATAACAGGTGTTGGAATGTACAACATAATAACAGCCTGTTGGAATGTACAACATAATAACACCTGTTGGAATGTACAACATAATAACAGGTGTTGGAATGTACAACATAATAACAGGTGTTGGAATGTACAACATAATAACAGGTGTTGGAATGTACAACATAATAACAGGTGTTGGAATGTACAACATAATAACACCTGTTGGAATGTACAACATAATAACAGGTGTTGGAATGTACAACATAATAACAGGTGTTGGAATGTACAACATAATAACAGGTGTTGGAATGTACAACATAATAACAGGTGTTGGAATGTACAACATAATAACAGGTGTTGGAATGTACAACATAATAACAGGTGTTGGAATGTACAACATAATAACAGGTGTTGGAATGTACAACATAATAACACTGTTGGAATGTACAACATAATAACAGGTGTTGGAATGTACAACATAATAACAGGTGTTGGAATGTACAACATAATAACAGGTGTTGGAATGTACAACATAATAACACCTGTTGGAATGTACAACATAATAACAGGTGTTGGAATGTACAACATAATAACAGGTGTTGGAATGTACAACATAA
>NC_084615.1:81127777-81238842 GCF_033978795.1 Nerophis ophidion
CCGGGAGACATAGTCTTTCCAACGTGTCCTGGGTCTTCCCCGTGGCCTCCTACCAGCTGGACGTGCCCTAAACACATCCCTAGGGAGGCGTTCGGGTGGCATCCTGACCAGATGCCCGAACACCTCATCTGGCTCCTCTCGATGTGGAGGAGCAGCGGCTTTACGTTGAGCTCCTCCCGGATGGCAGAGCTTCTCACCCTATCTCTAAGGGAGAGCCCCGCCACCCGGCGGAGGAAACTCATTTCGGCCGCTTGTACCCGTGATCTTATCCTTTCGGTCATGACCCAGAGCTCATGACCATAGGTGAGGATGGGAACGTAGATCGACCGGTAAATTGAGAGCTTTGCCTTCCGGCCACAACGGATCGATACAACGTCCGCATTACTGAAGACGCCGCACCGATCCGCCTGTCGATCTCACGATCCACTCTTCCCCCACTCGTGAACAAGACTCCTAGGTACTTGAACTCCTCCACTTGGGGCAGGGTCTCCTCCCCAACCCGGAGATGGCACTCCACCCTTTTCCGGGCGAGAACCATGGACTCGGACTTGGAGGTGCTGATTCTCATTCCGGTCGCTTCACACTCGGCTGCGAACCGATCCAGTGAGAGCTGAAGATCCCGGCCAGATGAAGCCATCAGGACTACATCATCTGCAAAAAGCAGAGACCTAATCCCGTGGCCACCAAACCGGAACCCCTCAACGCCTTGACTGCGCCTAGAAATTCTGTCCATAAAAGTTATGAACAGAATCGGTGACAAAGGACAGCCTTGGCGGAGTCCAATCTTCACTGGAAACGTGTCCGACTTACTGCCAGCAATGCGGACCAAGCTCTGACACTGATCATACAGGGAGCGGACTGCCACAATAAGACATTCCGATACCCCATACTCTCTGAGCACTCCCCACAGGACTTCCCGAGGGACACGGTCGAATGCCTTCTCCAAGTCCACAAAGCACATGTAGACTGGTTGGGCAAACTCCCATGCACCCTCAAGAACCCTGCCGAGAGTATAGAGCTGGTCCACAGTTCCACGACCAGGACGAAAACCACACTGTTCCTCCTGAATCCGAGGTTCGACTATCCGGCGAAGCCTCCTCTCCAGTACACCTGAATAAACCTTACCGGGAAGGCTGAGGAGTGTGATCCCACGATAGTTGGAACACACCCTCCGGTCCCCCTTCTTAAAGAGAGGGACCACCACCCCGGTCTGCCAATCCAGAGGTACCGCCCCCGATGTCCACGCGATGCTGCAGAGTCTTGTCAACCAAGACAGCCCCACAGCATCCAGAGCCTTAAGGAACTCCGGGCGGATCTCATCCACCCCCGGGGCCTTGCCGCCGAGGAGCTTTTTAACTACCTCAGCGACCTCAGCCCCAGAAATAGGAGAGTCCACTACAGATTCCCCAGGCACCGCTTCCTCAAAGAAAGACGTGTTGGTGGGATTGAGGAGGTCTTCGAAGTATTCCCTCCACCGATCCACAACATCCGCAGTCGAAGTCAGCAGAACACCATCCGCACCATACACGGTGTTGATAGTGCACTGCTTCCCCTTCCTGAGGCGCCGTATGGTGGTCCAGAATCGTTTCGAAGCCGTCCGGAAGTCGTTTTCCATGGCTTCCCCGAACTCTTCCCATGTCCGAGTTTTTGCCTCCGCGACCGCTAAAGCTGCACACCGCTTGGCCCGTCGGTACCCGTCCACTGCCTCCGGAGTCCTATGAGCCAAAAGAACCCGATAGGACTCCTTCTTCAGCTTGACGGCATCCCTCACTGCTGGTGTCCACCAACGGGTTCTGGGATTACCGCCACGACAGGCACCAACAACCTTGCGGCCACAGCTCCAATCAGCCGCCTCGACAATAGAGGTTCGGAACATGGTCCACTCGGACTCAATGTCCCGCACCTCCCTCGTGACATGTTCAAAGTTCTCCCGGAGGTGTGAATTGAAACTCTCTCTGACAGGAGACTCTGCCAGACGTTCCCAGCAGACCCTCACAATGCGTTTGGGCCTGCCAGGTCTGTCCGGCATCCTTCCCCACCATCGCAGCCAACTCACCACCAGGTGGTGATCGGTAGAAAGCTCCGCCCCTCTCTTCACCCGAGTGTCCAAAACATAAGGCCGCAAATCCGATGACACAACTACAAAGTCGATCATGGAACTGCGGCCTAGGGTGTCCTGGTGCCAAGTGCACATATGGACACCCTTATGTTTGAACATGGTGTTTGTTATCGACAAACTGTGACGAGCACAAAAGTCCAATAACAAAACACCACTCGGGTTTAGATCCGGGCGACCATTCTTCCCAATCACGCCTCTCCAGGTTTCACTGTCGTTGCCAACATGAGCGTTGAAGTCTCCCAGTAGGACAAGGGAATCACCCGGAGGAGCACTTTCCAGTACTCCCTCGAGTGTACCCAAAAAGGGTGGGTATTCTGAACTGCTGTTTGGTGCGTAAGCACAAACAACAGTCAGGACCCGTCCCCCCACCCGAAGGCGAAGGGAAGCTACCCTCTCGTCCACTGGGTTGAACTCAAACGTACAGGCTTTGAGCCGGGGGGCAACCAGAATTGCCACCCCAGCCCGTCGCCTCTCACTGCCGGCAACGCCAGAGTGGAAGAGGGTCCAGTCCCTCTCGAGAGAACTGGTTCCAGAGCCCTTGCTGTGCGTCGAGGTGAGTCCGACTATATCCAGCCGGAACTTCTCTACCTCGCGCACTAGCTCAGGCTCCTTCCCCCCCAGTGAGGTGACGTTCCACGTCCCAAGAGCTAGCTTCTGTAGCCGAGGATCGGACCGCCAAGTGCCCTGCCTTCGGCTGCCGCCCAGCTCACAATGCACCCGACCTCTATGGCCCCTCCTATGGGTGGTGAGCCCATTGGAGGGATGACCCACGTTGCCTCTTCGGGCTGTGCCCGGCCGGGCCCCATGGGAACAGGCCCGACCACCAGGCGCTCGCCATCGTGCCCCAACTCCGGGCCTGGCTCCAGAGCGGGGCCCCGGTGACCCACGTCCGGGCGAGGGAAATCTGGGTTCATTTCGTTGTAATTCCATAGAAGTCTTTGAGCTGCTCTTTGTCTGATCACTCACCTAGGACCTGTTTGTCTTGGGAGACCCTACCAGGGGCATGAAAACCCCCAGACAACATAGCTCCTAGGATCATTGGGACACGCAAACTCCTCTACCACGGTAAGGTAGCAGCTCAGAGAGGAGCTGCCTTGTAATTATGTTCCTTATTTAAGCCTGCCTTTTCCGTTGTTTCGACCTCTCATCCTAGCTTTTGTTGCATGCAACTAGTGACGACGCTGCTTCGTATTCTGGTAAAAACCTGCTTTGTTTTGGCTAGCTTCCACGCTATGCTTTGGTGTTTTTCTAGCTCCCATGCTAGCTCTTTGTTTTTGCCTTTTTGTGCCTAGTGCTAGTGTTCTGTTCTTAGTCTGTTCTTAGTTTTAATAAATCAATCATTTCTTAGCTTCACGCTGTGTCCGAGCCCGATCTGCATCTTGGAAGAACGCACCATCACCACCATGCCACGCAAACATCATATATATATATATATATATATATATATATATATATATATATATATATATATATATATATATATATATATATATATATTATATATATATATATATATATATATATATATATATATATGTTATGATCTGCCGCCCGGATCATATATTATTTGGATTTTGAGTTTGTTTGTGCACTTCCTGGTTTGTTCTGTCACTATGGCTGCCTATTAGTTTCACTTGTCCCCTGCTTTTGACGCGCAACCTGCCTTGTAATTACGTTCCTTATTTAAGCCTGCCTTTTCCGTTGTTTCGATCTCTCATCGTAGCTTTTGTTGCATGCAACTAGTGACGACGCTGCTTCATATTCTGGTAAAAACCTGCTTTGTTTTGGCTAGCTTCCACGCTATTTTTTGGTGTTTTTCTAGCTCCCATGCTAGCTCTTTGTTTTTGCCTTTTTGTGCCTAGTGCTAGTTTTCTGTTCTGGCTGCCTATTAGTTTCACCTGTCCCCTGCATTTGACGCGCAACCTGCCTTGTAATTACGTTCCTTATTTAAGCCTGCCTTTTCCGTTGTTTCGACCACTCATCCTAGCTTTTGTTGCATGCAACTAGTGACGACGCTGCTTCGTATTCTGGTAAAAACCTGCTTTGTTTTGGCTAGCTTGCACGCTATGCTTTGTTGTTTTTCTAGCTCCCATGCTAGCTCTTTGTTTTTGCCTTTTTGTGCCTAGTGCTAGTTTTCTGTTCTTAGTCTGTTCTTAGTTTTAATAAATCAATCATTTCTCTACCTTCACGCTGTGTCCGAGCCCGATCTGCATCTTGGAAGAACGCACCATCACCACCATGCCACGCAAACATCATATATATATATATATATATATATATATATATATATATAAAATATATATATATATATATATATATATATATATATATATATATATATATATATTATGATCTGCCGCCCGGATCATATATTATTTGGATTTTGAGTTTGTTTGTGCACTTCCTGGTTTGTTTTGTCACTATGGTTGCCTATTAGTTTCACCTGTCCCCGGCTTTTGACGCGCAACCTGCCTTGTAATTACGTTCCTTATTTAAGCCTGCCTTTTCCGTTGTTTCGATCTCTCATCGTAGCTTTTGTTGCATGCAACTAGTGATGACGCTGCTTCGTATTCTGGTAAAAACCTGCTTTGTTTTGGCTAGCTTCCACGCTATTTTTTGGTGTTTTTCTAGCTCCCATGCTAGCTCTTTGTTTTTGCTTTTTTGTGCCTGGTGCTAGTTTTCTGTACTGGCTGCCTATTAGTTTCACCTGTCCCCTGCATTTGACGCGCAACCTGCCTTGTAATTACGTCCCTTATTTAAGCCTGCCTTTTCCGTTGTTTCGATCTCTCATCGTAGCTTTTGTTGCATGCAACTAGTGACGACGCTGCTTCGTATTCTGGTAAAAACCTGCTTTGTTTTGGCTAGCTTCCACGCTATGCTTTGGTGTTTTTCTAGCTCCCATGCTAGCTCTTTGTTTTTGCCTTTTTGTGCCTAGTGCTAGTTTTCTGTTCTTAGTCTGTTCTTAGTTTTAATAAATCAATTATTTCTTACCTTCACGCAGTGTCCGAACCTTGATATAACCGGCTCTGTATATATATATATATATATATATATATATATATATATATATATATATATATATATATATATATATATATTTGCCTGAGTGGTTGGACAGGACATGTAAAAAAAAACAATACATTCTCAGGCTTCAATTGTACATTTAACTACCATATATAGATACATTTATATTGCACCTTGGTTACAGTAACCATTCTTAAATCTGTAAGGTTGACATAGGATGTTGCACAGATGCTTCCAAATGACAAGGAGCAGTTATTGATGTATTAGAAGACCACCCTGTGATATGTACTTATCTTCTACCGCCTTCCTGATGGGAGCAGTTGGAACAGAGGTGAGGTGGGTCCCAGAAGAAGCCTCGGGCCTTTCTGTAACAGCAGGACCTGTACATCTCCTCCAGTGAGAGGAAAGGGCAGCCAGTTATTTTCTTTTATCTGTGTTTATCACCTTCTGGAGCGCTATCTTTTCCTGAGCAGTGCAGCTGGCCAACCACACTTATATAAATGAGAATTGACATGGCTACTTTATATTCTAATAGTTATATATTCTTTATGCGGACATATCGATATGGCTCCAGCAATTTCATCATCGCAAAGTTGAGGTACCGACCACCTGGCTGGGTGCCATCTTGGTCTCAGTGGGGCAGCAACATGTAAAGAATGGTTCGATTCACAATTCTAATTGAACAAGCAAATGGTTGGTGTATTTAAAATTCATCCTTGTGGGCATTGGAGGTCTGGGCAGGCGCTCGGGTGTTGGGGAGGTTGGGTTGGGTTTGCAGATGGAGGTACCTGTGCATTCTAGCTTTATCCTGGGGTATCGACAGGGTTTGATGTCGCAAGCCTTTTGTGTGCAGGAGTGATATAGGAAGTTTATTAGCAACCGATGGGATATAGAGAAGGGGTAGGATTAAATAACATAAATATCTAATATATAGACGCCACATTGACCGCTACTGCCTATTGGTGCTGACCAGCTGTGGGGCCGCCATCTTGAACTGGTCAACATATCCATTTAGTGACAGGATCAATGAAGTGTTAGCACTTTTAATCTATTATAACTTTCTCAATACATAACTGATTTAAACACTTTCTTTTAATGCAAACTTTATATACAGTAGGTAGCAATGATACAGTGTAAATGAGTTGTCATATTTTAATATTCACAGTGGGATTAACGATAATACAATATTCTGACTCGACTGTAGACAGGCATTTTGCACACACTTAAAACACATATATGTTCATACACACTGTTGTATTTATAATATATAGCTATTAGCCTTGATATAACCGGCTGTGTTTATAACTTTGTTTATAAACTATTTTTGTGGTACTCATTGGGCTAAATCTGGTACATTGGGTATTAATTTTGTGTTATCTCATGGTCACTGGAATATCGGGAGTCCAGTGACCCAAAGGTTGCACAGGCTGGGATTGAAGTCAGGACGGGGCGGAAGTGGAGAGCTGTCGAGGCTGTGGATGTCGCAGAGGCAAGGCTACGCCAAAAGGTTTTGGTGGGAACAGTGGCGCGGGGGAGATCTGGCTTAGGTAGCAGAAGAACACCTCGCTATGATAAGGCGCAGGGGAAAGAGAAGAGGTCACTGATCCTCGAGGAGGTGCGAGCAGGAGTTGAGGAAAGGCGAGCCTGCCAGATGGCGGGAATGCGGCAACAGGGCGCCTGGACGAGATGGGAACAAGCATCAGAGCGTAAGGTCACATGGACCGAGCTCTGGAAAGCCGAACCCCATCGGATAAAGTTCTTGATCCAGGCGGTCTACTACGTCCTGCCAAGTCCATCCAACCTCTTCACCTGGGGAAAGGTGGAGACACCAGGATGCCCCCTCTGCCAGAGGAGAGGAACCTTGGAGCACATCCTAAGCTGTTGTCCAAAAGCCCTGGGTGAAGGGCGGTACCGCTGGCGACATGACCAGGTCCTGAAGGCCATAGCTGATGCAATCTGCCTGGGAGTCAGTCACAGCAAGAGCCTCCACCCAGTGAAGAGCACTGCTTTCATCAGAGCTGGGGGGAAGTCAACACCGGCTGCCCGGAACACCTCTTCTGGTCTGTTGGCAACATCACGCGACTGGGAGCTGTCAGTTGATCTGTGAAAGCAGTTGAAGTTCCCTGACGTGGTTGCTAAAACAACACTAAGGCCAGATATTGTGCTTACCTCAGTGGCCTCCAAGCAGGTAATCCTCTTGGAGCTCACAGTGCCTTGGGAGGACCGTATGGAGGAGGCCAATGAGAGGAAGAGCGCAAAGTACTCTCAGCTTGTGGAGGAGTGTCGGAGCAATGGGTGGCGAGCGATGTCGAGGGTTTGTGGGCAAATCTCTCTGCAGGGCCTACAGAATGCTTGGCATCACAGGGGCCAGCCAGCAAAGGGCCATGAAGTTAGTCACAGATGCAGCAGAAGTGGCATCAAGGTGGCTGTGGATCAGGAGGGGAGAGGCGTGGCATGTAGGGCAGTAGCGCTACCTGGACACAGGCTGGGGCCTGATCAACCCTGGCTGGGTCGCCTAGGGGAGGGGGTCTGATTGTTGAAAGACCCGAAACCCCCTGTGATCCTAGGTTACATCACTGAGGATGTGTCCAGTTGCACCATTGGTGTATTTAAAAAGTTGACAAATGCCCTTGAATATATATATATATATATATATATATATATATATGTGTGTATGTATATATATATATATATATACCCATATATACATGTATGTATGCATGCAGTAAATGCTTCAGCGTCGAGCAGATAGTGTCATGATCCACATCCTGGATCATGGCATATTCTGGTTTTGGTTCTGTTTGTTATCACATTCTGTGTAGTATTTGTCTTCCTCAGTTCTTTGTGGCACTTCCTGGTTTTGTTTCGTTGTCATAGTTACCCATTTAGTGTCACCTGTCTCTGCTTTGATCACGCGCACCTGCCCTTGATTATTTATCTCCCTATACATGCCCGCCTTTATTTGACATTCAGTCTTGGACTCTTGTTTGCTCCCACGCAACAGATGACGTCACATTCCAGCATTGTGGTAACTATTAGCGCTCGATTAGCTTCCACGCTATTTTGTTTGTTCTTTTCCCTAGTTCATACGCTAGCGCTTTCTGTTCTTTCTAGCTTCCACGCTAGTTCTGTTGTTTTGTTTGTTAGTGCCTTCATGCAAAGTGTTTTGTTTCCTAGTCTCTTTTATAGTGTACAACGTACGCCCCCAAATGATAATAAACACTTCCCAGTCAACTACTAGTAACATTACTATGAGCCCGTTGACCTTCTAGAAACCTAAAACTTTAGCTTGCTCGTTCAGGACTAACTGCAAGCGGGAGAGAGCTTTTTGGCTAATGCCAGCATAAAGGGGACGGTGTGGCGCAGTGGGAGAGTAGCCGTGCGTAACCCGAGCGTCCCTGGTTCAAATCCCCACCTAGTACCAACCTCGTCACGTCCGTTGTGTCCTGAGCAAGACACTTCACCCTTGCTCCTGATGAGTGCTGGTTAGCGCCTTGCATGGCAGCTCCCTTCATCAGTGTGTAAATGTGTGTGTGAATGGGTAAATGTGGAAGTAGTGTCAAAGCGCTTTGAGTACCTTGAAGGTAGAAAAGCGCTATACAAGTACAACCCATTTATTTATTTATTTATAAAGTGCATTGCAGTAGTCCAGCCTACTTTTTCAAAAAGGTTAAAAGATAAAAACGGTTTTACCTTTGCTAAAAGACGAATTTACAAAATTGTTATCAAACTTAAAAGGCTCTAGCTACATAGAGAAAAATGCACTAATCTACAAGACTACAAAACTATTCTATGGTTCAACGACTAATCTAATTAATTAAACTAACCTTACCTAAAAAAGTTTCAAACAAAACTCTCCCGAGGATGCAAAAGGCATAACAAAATGTGGCTATAACTGTGGGCAAGACTGTGATAAGTGATCTGAAACGAGACGAAGACTTAGCTTTTCAAAATAATAAGAGGACCTGACAAGACGACCTGAAACCAGACAAAACCCAGACAAGACTTCACCCAGGTGTGACATAAAGTCAAAAACCGTCAACAGATTTCTACTTTTGCTCAATACTCGGTCTTAGTTTCTGCATCGATTAATCTAAGGATGCAGAGCTGATTCCTTTGATCGAGGTTGCTGCTACCGATGCCGCCGAATCGCTCACTTGTCAAATCCGATATTCGGCAGCATTGGTTTATTGTTAAAAACCTTAGTAGACGGTCACCAGCAGCTCTTTGGTGAGGGTGTTGTTTATCAGAATCTTTGGGAAGTGGAGTCTTCTTGATAAGTGTGGTGGTATTAGGTATGCAGGTGAGGTTGTCATACAAGTGCAAGCCTACTGAAGACGGCGTGGCGCGGTTGGGAGAGTGGCCGTGCCTACAACCTGAGTGTTCCTGGTTCGATCCCCAGCTTCTACCAACTTAGTCAAGTTAATTGTGTCCTTGAGCAAGACACTTCACCCTTGCTCCTGATGGATTGTGGTTAGGGCCTTGCATGGCAGCTCCCGCCATCACTCTGTGAATTTGTGTGTGAATGGGTGAATGCGGAAATAGTTTCAAAGCGCTTTGAGTACCTTGAAGGTAAAAAAACGCTATACAAGTGTAACCCATTTACCATTCTAGGAATTTAAAGGGGAACATTATCACCAAACCTATGCAAGCGTCAATATATCCCCTTGATGTTGCAGAAAAAAGACCATTTATTTTTTTAACCGATTTCCGAACTCTAAATGGGTGAATTTTGGCAAATTAAACGCCTTTCTGTTTATCGGTCTTTTAGCGATGACGTCAGAACGTGACGTCACCGAGGTAACACACCCGCCATTTTCATTTTCACATTACAAACACCGGGTCTCGGCTCTGTTATTTTCCGTTTTTTCGACTATTTTTTGGAACCTTGGAGACATCATGCCTCGTCGGTGTGTTGTCGGAGGGTGTAACAACACTAACAGGGAGGGATTCAAGTTGCACCACTGGCAAGAAATCTGCCGCCAGACCCCCATTGAATGTGGCAAAGTGTCTTCACATTTTACCGGCGATGCTAAGACGGACATGGCACAGAGATGTATGGATAACCTGCAGATGCATTTGCAACGATTAAGACAACGAAATCACAAAGGTGAGTTTTGTTGATGTTGTTGACTTATGTGCTAATCAGACATATTTGGTCACGGCATGACTGCCAGCTAATCGATGCTAACATGCTATGCTAATAGATGCTAACATGCTATTTACGCTAGCTGTATGCACATTTGAAACTAGATACCCACATTTAATGCGAAACAAACACTTACCAATCGACGGATTTAAGTTGCTCCAGTGTCACAATATGCGAAAGTCCTGATCGTTTGGTCCGCACATTTTACCGGCGATGCTAATAAGGCAGCCCTGCTATGGGCCACTTCATTAGGTACAAACATGCTAAGGCCGAATAGCGTCAATAGCTATTCGCTCAATGGCTTCAATTTCTTCTTTAATTCCGTTTTCGCTATCTGCCTCCATACTCCAACCATCTGTTTCAATACATGCGTAATCTGTTGACTCGCTTAAGCCGCTGAAATCCGGGTCTGAATCCGAGCTAATGTCGCTATATCTTGCTGTGGTAACCGCCATGTTGTTTGTATTGGCAGCCCTGTATGACGTCACAGGGAAATGGACGGGTGGATATTGCGATGGTGAAAATCAGGCACTTTGAAGCAGTTTTTCAGGATATTCCGGGAGGTGTAAAATTTTGAAAATAACTTCTAAAAATAAAACAAGCCACTGCGAACTGATTTTTATTGTTTTTAACCCTTTTGAAATTGTGATAATGTTCCCCTTTAAAGTCAGAGAACTTCTCCACACAAATCCTGTTGATATGTAAGGGCACCATTGTGGTGTTGAGGACCAGGTTATTGTCGCTGCACCACAAGAAAAGTGTCTCCACCTCGTCTCTGTATGCAGTCTTATCTCCCCCCGTGATTACTCCGACCACTGTCATCTCATTGCCACTAGTTATAAGGCTGAGTGCTAGAGAGAGGTGAGGAACTATTTGCTTGCAGTCACTGAGGAATGTGGCAGGCTGAGTTTTGGTTTCCAGCCAGTAGGCTTTTAAAGGCCTACTGAAACCCACTACTACCGACCACGCAGTCTGATAGTTTATATATCAATGATGAAATAATAACATCGCAACACATGCCAATACGGCCTTTTTAGTTTACTAAATTGCAATTTTCAATTCCGCTCGAATTATCCTGCTGAAAACGTTGCGGTATGATGACGCGTGCACGTGACGTCACGGATTGTAGCGGACATTTTGAACCAGTACCGATCCCAGCTATAAGTCGTCTGCTTTAATCGCATGATTACACAGTATTCTGGACATCTGTGTTGCTGAATCTTTTGCAATTTGTTCAATTAATAATGGAGACGTCAAAGAAGAAAGATGTAGGTGTGAAGCGGTGTATTGCGGCCGGCTGTAGCAACACAAACACAGCCGGTGTTTCTTTGTTTACATTCCCTAAAGATGACGGTGAAGCTATACTATGGAACAGAGCGGTCAAGCAAACACGGTCCCCTACCACATGTCAATCAGCAGGTTTCGGTGAGAAAATGGTGGCAATAAGTCGGCTCTTTCCGTAGACATGAGCGGAGAGTTTGCGTCGTTCTTCCTGCAGATTCTCTTGCCTCCTCCCAGCGGCCGCCTCGGACCGTCGGATGCTTACACCGTGGAGGAGGGGAAAAAAATCTCAGCCAGGCTTCCTTGCCTTGTCGAGAAACGTTACTTCCCACGGAGACACTGGTGGTCACCCCACCCGTGGCCACACCCCTCCTACTTCCAGGTACCACCATATAATCTCACTACAACACTAGTATCACAATAAGCAGATAAGGGATTTTCCAGAATTATCCTAGTGGCTTCACGGTGGCAGAGGGGTTAGTGCGTCTGCCTCACAATACGAAGTTCCTGCAGTCCTGGGTTCAAATCCAGGCTCGGGATCTTTCTGTGTGGAGTTTGCATGTTCTCCCCGTGAATGCGTGGGTTCCCTCCGGGTACTCCGGCTTCCTCCCACTTCCAAAGACATGCACCTGGGGATAGGTTGATTGGCAACACTAAATTGGCCCTAGTGTGTGAATGTTGTCTGTCCATCTGTGTTGGCCCTGCGATGAGGTGGCGACTTGTCCAGGGTGTACCCCGCCTTCCGCCCGATTGTAGTTGAGATAGGCGCCAGCGCCCCCCCGCGACCCCAAAAGGGAATAAGCGGTAGAAAATGGATGGATGGATATTCTAGTGTAACAAACAGTTCAGGGTGTCCCAAGTTAACAGAGAGTGTGAGGAGGAGGAGGAGTTTTGTCCTTTCAGCGTTGCCGTGGGGCTGTGACGTAGGGTGTGTGGTTGTGGAGAGAACGGTGTAAAGGAGTTCACATTAAAGAAGCGTTGGCTAGCGGACTATAAAAAATAAAAAAAAGTTTAAAAAAAAAAACGCGATTGCATTGGGACGGATTCAGATGTTTTTAGACACATTTACTAGGATAATTCTGGGAAATCCCTTATCTTTCTATTGTGTTGCTAGTGTTTTAGTGAGTTTAACAGTACCTGATAGTCGGAGGTGTGTGTCCACGGGTGTCTTGACCCCAGTCTCTGAGGGAAGTCAACGGCAGCTTTATGGACGGCGCAAGCTCAGCTGATCTGATTGATTTATACTTGTATTAGTAGATTGCACAGTACAGTACATATTCCGTACAATTGACCACTAAATGGTAACACCCGAATAAGTTTTTCAACTTGTTTAAGTTGGGGTCCACGTTAATCAATTCACGGTAAGAAGCGACTTTTTACCATAATTTTCTCACCGAAACCTGCTGGTTGACATTCGGTCGGGATCCATGTTCGCTTGACCGCTCTGATCTATAGTGAAGTTTCACATCCGGTAATTTTAAAACAGGAATCACCGTGTGTTTGTGTGGCTAAAGGCTAAAGCTTCCCAACTCCATCTTTTACTTTGACTTCTCCGTTATTAATTGAACAAATTGCAAAAGATTCAGCAACACAGATCTCCAAAATACTGTGTAATTATGCGATTAAAGCAGACGACTTTTAGCCGTGTGTGTGTGCAGCGCTCATATTTCCTAACAGTCCACAACGTTTTCAGAAGAAACTCCCGGGAAATTTAAAAATGTAATTTAGTAAACTAAAAAGGCCGTATTGGCATGTGTTGCAATGTTAATATTTCATCATTGATATATAAACTATCCAGACTGCGTGGTCGGTAGTAGTGGGTTTCAGTAGGCCTTTAAGATCTTCCACCAGCGCAGCAGTACCAGCCTTGGCCTTGGTATTTAGGTGAAGGTTTACAAACCATGTCGACTATCAGTCTTGCTGATGACAACTGATGAGCAACACCTGCATGTTTCAACTGCAGACGGCAGTCGAAAAATGTCAAGGTAAAATGTTACATCTATTGCCTAGAACAGTGGTTCTCAACCTTTTTTCAGTGATGTACCCCCTGTGAACATTTTTTTAATTCAAGTACCCCCTAATCAGAGCAAAGCATTTTTGTTTGAAAAAAAGAGATAAAGAAGTAAAATACAGCACAATGTCATCAGTTTCTGATTTATTAAATTGTATAACAGTGCAAAATATTGCTCATTTGTAGTGGTCTTTCTTGAACTATTTGGAAAAAAATATATATAAAAAGTAACTAAAAATGTGTTGAAAAATAAACAAGTGATTCAATTATAAATAAAGATGTCTACACATTGAAGTAATCATCAACTTAAAGTGCCCTCTTTGGGGATTGTAATAGAGATCCATCTGGATTCATCAACTTAATTCTAAACATTTCTTCACAAAAGAAGAAATCTTTAACATCAATATTTATGGAACATGTCCACAAAAAATCTAGCTGTCAACACTGAATATTGCATTGTTGCATTTCTTTTTTTAGATCAGATTAGATAGTACTTTATTCATTCCGTCAGGAGAGTTCCTTCAGAAAAATTACAATTTTCAGCACAATCCCATTCAAGATCAGACAAACATTACAGGGAGACAGAACAGGATCGCTGACGGGTCTGCCGGCTTCCAGCGCCCCTTACAAAAAAAGATGAGATACAGGTAAACAAGGGGGGGGGAATAGAAGATTAAAATGAAAAAAAAAATCGGTCTTAGCCTGGGCCTTGGAGAGGGGGTGCAGACTGAGGCCAAGGGAAAAAAAAAACAACAACAAAAAAAACAACAACAACTCATAGCCATAGTACACATCCCTATTCCATGTGTGTAAGAGGGAAACATCAAACATCAAAGAACACAGAGGACATTAAAGACATTAAAGCAGCAAATTATGAACTTACATTCATATTTTGTTGAAGTATTATTCAATACATATATTTATAAATTATTTTTGCCTTGTTGCTATTTTTAGAATATTTAAAAAAATCTCATGTACCCCTTGGCATACCTTTAAGTACCCCCGGGGGTACGCGTACCCCCATTTGAGAACCACTGGCCTAGAAGCTTGTCTGACTAAAAGAGACTGAAAAGTATAGCTTAACTATAATTGCTATGAGAACATGGACTACAGTAAATAGTTGTCTCTCCTCACATCGCGTTTTAAAGTTTGCAGCTTCACTATCAGAATGTTTTTGTTATTTTTAGCTTATTCTATGTCAGGGCTATTCAACGACATAATGAAGAGGGCCACATTTTCAAGGGCCGAACATCGAAATGTAGATGTTTCGTCACAAAGTGCGTCCGCAGGTTATATTTCTTTGAGACTACGTTTACTTAATTTCAAAGTAAACCCATCGACTTTCACACTGCAATGTCAATAAATTCATTATTCTGCCCTCGCTACTCGTTTCCAGCGTGTGCAGCTAGTTAACAGTATGAAGAAAAAGAAGATCTAATTTTTGGGGGGGGAATTGATGTTCCTACTTTTGCGATGTTTTCCATCTGTAATTTATTTATTTACACTTCTTCCTTCATTTAGGTTTGTAAGGCTGAAAACATAAACGTAAAACAAACATAACAAAAGTTTAACATCCATTGTGTATTTTACATGAATAAAATAGAAGGTTTAGTGTTAATATAGTCACACGATAAACTACAAAAGTTTACTCATCCATCCATTTTCTACCGCTTATTGCCTTTTGGGGTCGCGGGGGGCGCTGGCGCCTATCTCAGCTACAATCGGGCGGAAGGCGGGGTACACCCTGGACAAGTCGCCACCTCATCGCAGGGCCAACACAGATAGACAGACAACATTCACACTCACATTCACACACTAGGGTCAATTTAGTGTTGCCAATCAACCTACATTCCCACACCAAACATTGTATTATTAGCGTTGTCGCTCTCTAATAGTCAGATTTAGCACTACATGCACTAAACAAGATTTTGTAATGAAGCTTACACTCTGGGATTTCTACTATTGTTACTGCTTTTCGGGATCAATGTGTCCGTCGCTTAAAAGACCCGCCAGGGAACAACAACTCGAGCACTTGATCATACTTTGTGGTCCAGTTTTTGTAAAAAGTCGGATTTTCGCAATTTATTAAGATTTCTTTTCCAGGATTGAATCAATCAATCAATCAATGTTTACTTATATAGCCCTAAATCACTAGTGTCTCAAAGGGCTGCACAAACCACTATGACATCCTCGGTAGGCCCACATAAGGGCAAGGAAAACTCACACCCAGTGGGACGTCGGTGACAATGATGACTATGAGAACCTTGGAGAGGAGGAAAGCAATGGATGTCGAGCGGGTCTAACATGATACTGTGAAAGTTCAATCCATAATGGATCCAACACAGTCGCGAGAGTCCAGTCCAAAGCGGATCCAACACAGCAGCGAGAGTCCCGTTCACAGCGGAGCCAGCAGGAAACCATCCCAAGCGGAGGCGGATCAGCAGCGCAGAGATGTCCCCAGCCGATACACAGGCAAGCAGTACATGGCCACCGGATCGGACCGGACCCCCTCCACAAGGGAGAGTGGGACATAGGAGAAAAAGAAAAGAAACGGCAGATCAACTGGTCTAAAAAGGGAGTCTATTTAAAGGCGAGAGTATACAGAATGAGTAGTTTTCTTCTTTAAGCCGCTTTCTGAAAGTCTCTTGCGGATGCGCCGTTTTGTGGGCGGTCTTATTTACGTGGCTCACCTTCGGCAGCGTCTTCTCCCCGTCATTTTTGTTGTAGCGGTGTAGCGTGCAAGGACAGGGGTGGAAGAATTGTCAAAAGATGGAGCAAATTGTTTTAATTACATTCAGACTTTACTTAAATCAATAACAGAGCAGCATCATCTCATCCGGAAACAACGACAAGGTCGGAAATGTGTCCCATGAAAAACCGTCCGACCGGAACTCTCTAATAACTAAAGTTCCTTGGGTGAATAATGTAAACTCACTACACCAGTACGTTTTAGCACTTTCATGGCGAGTTTACTGACAGATAAAAGAAAGAACTCTACACTACTTTATATTAGAAATGGCAACAGTGGGGGATGAATATTCCCATAACAAGAAGATAGACAAAAAGAAGAAGCTTGCTTATCGACTACGGTGTCGACACGGACTACAAAGGTGGACTCACGCAATTTTTCAGCATTTATGCAGAGCCCAAATACAGATCAGCTGGTACCAGAAGGTGAGCAAAGTTGAATTTGCATAAATTGCGAAACAAAACGCCAGATAATATGTCTTACCTTACACACACGCACCATAATACTCCTATGTTTAATGCGCTGACAATCAAGTGGTGCGATTTCATATCTTACCAAAGTCGTACTAAAATATTTTGATGGATTTTTGAGCGCCGTGTGTAATGTCCTATATTTTTAATGGAAAATATAAAATGTTGCCGTTATTTACTTGAGTCATATTTCTATCATGGCTTCACGGCGGCAGAGGGGTTAGTGCGTCTGCCTCACAATACGAAGGTCCTGCAGTCCTGGGTTCAAATCCAGGCTCGGGATCTTTCTGTGTGGAGTTTGCATGTTCTCCCCGTGAATGCGTGGGTTCCTCCCACTTCCAAAGACATGGACCTGGGGATAGGTTGATTAGCAACACTAAATTGGCCCTAGTGTGTGAATGTTGTCCGTCTATCTGTGTTGGCCCTGCGATGAGGTGGCGACTTGTCCAGGGTGTACCCCGCCTTCCGCCCGATTGTAGCTGAGATAGGCGCCAGCGCCCCCCGCCACCCCAAAAGGGAATAAGCGGTGGGAAATGGATGGATGGATATTTCAATCATATTGCAGTTAACACGTATCTCTTTTTTTTTGACTGCCATCTACTGGTCACACTTATCATTACACCATGTACCAAATTAAATTGCTTCGAGGTCGGTAAGCATAACCAGAATCATTCACCGGGTTATAAGGCGCACCGTCGAGTTTTAAGAAAACAAAAATGAATTCGAGTGCGCCTTGTAGTACGGAAAATATTAGTCAGTTTAAACATGACATTAAAGTTGTCATTAATTTCAATGGTCCAATTACTGCAACGGGTACTCAATTAAAATGAATTCACACATTTTTTAAAGGCTTACATTGCCTCATGTAATATTAATACAGCTTCTAAAATAGCACGTGGGATGGCTCTGTTGTGTAAACATGAGAATGAATGAAATCACATCAACCGCAAGTGGTTACTTAAAACAACACCCAAAGTAATTGTTCATTCTTTGTCTTTCAATAATGCATAACAACCAAACAAAGACAGCCAGTCGCCTTGCCGCTTCGTCGCCGTCCTCCGAGCCGCGTTTTTAGTGCTTACCTCATCCTCTTGACGATAAGGAGGAGAGATGGTTGAGCCGGCAAGAGTTCAGGCTGGCCAGCCTGTGCAGATGCACACGCTGGGCTGTGTCGGGCTGAAATCAAACCTCTGCATGACGGCAAGAGCACACAATGAGCTGACCATCGCAAATACAAAGTGACAGACTTGAGAATGGAGGGAGAACGCTTTTATTTTTGTTTGAACAAGCCTGAGCAACGGCCGCTGATGTTTTTACTCGTAAGTGAGAAAAAAGCTCTGTGGAAAAAAATTCTCAGACTGCACAAAAATGTATGCAAGATTCCCAAAGACAACTATTTGAGCTAATTAAAGACTTTTTTTTGTATTTATTCTTCAGACCTTCACTCCGAACAAACAGCTCCACAATGCTTGTACCTCATAAAAGTGCCTAAACATGCCTTGTGTCTTCTACCTTCTTACTCTAACTTGCCCGATCCACTGTGATTGTCTGCTTTTGCACTGTTTTTTTAAGTTGGTGCGACGTCATAAAGTGACTGTGGAAACAACTCGGAAACAGTTAGTTCCGCCTCTAAATGCACTGCATTATTGATTGATACTGTGCCAAAAATAAAAGGACATGAAAAAAATACCTGCTCATATGATGCGGTTTCGCATTCCAACCTTATCTTCCATGGAAGTGACAATTCCCATACCGTCAAATAAAGGTAAATAATAAACGTTAATTAATAATAATTTTAAAACTCTAACAGTTAATATTGCGTAATATGTTGAAGAGTTTCATTGAGCCTACTGATGTGAATTTATAAATGGTTGACCTCAATAGACAATGAGGGCATTGACATGAGTATAATAAAAAACACAATTGATTGCATCATTAAACCATTGCATTATATAATTAATTGTTCTTTAAAAGTAGGGGTTTTCCCAGACAGTATGAAAACTGCTAAGGTTATAACTATATTTAAAACCGGAGATAAACATACATTTGGTAATTATAGACCAGTATCTCTCTTATCCCAATTTTCAAAAGTGCTTGAAAAACTGTTAATAAATTAGACTGTGTTATTGAAAAACATAAAATATTAAATGAAAATCAGTATGGATTTCGATCAAACAGGTCTACGAGCTTGGCCATCATGAACATTATTGAAGAGATTACAACTGCAGTTGATCAAAATAAATACACAATAGGAGTGTTCATTGATTTAAAGAAGGCATTTGACACTGTAGATCATCAAATTCTCATTTCTAAATTATATACTTATGGAGTCAGAGGAGTTGCACTGGAATGGTTAACCAGTTATTTACATCAACGACAGCAATATGTTGAGATCGATGATCATAGGTCAGAATGTATGAATATTGAATGTGGAATTCCACAAGGTTCAATTTTAGGACCCAAACTTTTTACTTTATATATAAATGATATTTGTGAGGTTTCGAAAATTTTACAGTGCGTATTATTCGCAGACGATACAAATTTATACTGTTCAGGAGATGACTTGAAAATTTGAGCCAATAATATTAAAGAGGAAATGGTTAAACTAAAATTGTGGTTTGATATAAATAAATTATCTTTAAATTTGGAAAAGACTAAGTATATGGTATTCGGTAATAAAAGAAAGATAGAAGTTAGTTTATCCATAAACAATGTGAAAATTGAGAAGGTGTCTGAAATCAGATTTCTTGGGGTCATCTTAGATGAAAAGTTGACATGGAAAGCTCATATAATGCATGTGAAAAATAAGGTATCTAAAAGCTTATTTATTTTGAACAAGGTTAAATATAGTTTTCCATACAACACAATGAGAATGTTATATTGCTCAATTATTCTACCTTATTTCAATTATTGTGCAGAAATATGGGGAAATACATATCATAGCAACATAATGCCTTTATTTCTTTCACAGAAAAGAGCAATTTGAATCATTTTTAGGATATAGAGACCATACAAATCCACTCTTCATTAGGTCGGGATTACTAAAACTAAAAGACATTGTAGAATTGAATACACTATTAATGATGTTCAAAGCGAGAAATAAAGTTCTTCCGAAGGACATACAAAAGTTATTTGTGTTCACATCGGAAGATGAGAACCACAGAAGGCCGTATGACTTTAAACATCCAAGAGTGCGAACAAATTTGAAACAAATGTGCTTGTCTGTTGTTGGTGTGAAAGCATGGAATTCTCTAAACAAAGACTTAAAAAGCTGTAAGAATATCCATCCATCCATTTTCTACCGCTTATTCCCTTTTAGGGGTCGCGGGGGGCGCTGGCGCCTATCTCAGCTACAATCGGGCGGAAGGCGGGGTACACCCTGAACAAGTCGCCACCTCATCACAGGGCCAACACAGATAGACAGACAACATTCACACTCACATTCACACACTAGGGCCAATTTAGTGTTGCCAATCAACCTATCCCCAGGTGCATGTCTTTGGAAGTGGGAGGAAGCCGGAGTACCCGGAGGGAACCCACGCATTCACGGGGAGAACATGCAAACTCCACACAGAAAGATCCCGAGCCTGGATTTGAACCCAGGACTGCAGGAACTTCGTATTGTGAGGCAGATGCACTAACCCCTCTTCCACCGTGAAGCCGCTGTAAGAATATATTTGTATCAAAAAAAAAGTTAGAAAAAGAGAAAACTGAAATTATATCAAACTGAGTTTTGATTTAGATTGGACGTGTCATTGTGAAAGTGCTTAAAGGGCAATGGAAAAGTATGTTGGAGTTTGGGTGTTGGTGGAGGGAACAGTTACAATTCATCTAAAATACCGTAATTTGTGTTAAAAAAAAGGGGCAGATAAATATAAGAATATAATTCTTCCATCTCCTCCTTTCTGATCATGGAAATGTATAAGAAAGGAAAACAAAAAAAACAATGACAGTGTCAATTGTACGTGGCTTGTAAATATGCATTTTCATGAAAGGAATAAAAATAAATGATGATGATGATGATGATTTATACAGGCTAGTAAGGTTAAGTTTTGTACCTGACAAGTTTCGGCTACCTTGCTTCTGCAGCCTTCATCACAGGTGTCACGTGATGTTAGCATGGCGTTGCCTCTGAAGTGTTATATGGATTGTTCCGTCGGGCGGAGGGCGGTTTGGTAGACATTACAATACATATATATTAGGGGTGTAACGGTACGTGTATTGTTATTGAACCGTTTCGGTACAGGGGTTCCAGTTTGGTGCGGCTACTTCATATGTTCTACACGAACATATGAAGTAGCCACCTATGCTAAAGTCTTAACAAGCTGCTCTGCTCCGTTCTGCCTCGTCTCTGTCTGTACACAGCACCCAGCAAGGTACCTCCCACACAACCATCTGATTGGTTACAACCGTAGCGGTGACAAGCCAATCAGCAGTGCATATTCAGAGCGCATGTGGTCAGTACCTCAGCGTCGAGCAGATAGGTCTTTAGCAGAGGAGCAGCGGACTCTCCTCAAATTATACTAAACCAGGGGTGCCCACACTTTTTCTGCAGGCGAGCTACTTTTCAATTGACCAACTCGAGGGGATCTACCTCAGTTATATATATCATTTATATTTATTTATTTATGAAAGAGACATTTTTGTAAACAAGTTAAATGTGTTTAATGATAATACAAGCATGTGTAACACATATAGATGTCTTTCTTTCACAAAGACAAGAATATAAGTTGGTGTATTACCTGATTCTGATGACTTGCATTGATTGGAATCAGACAGTAATGATGATAACGCCCACATTTTCAAATGGAGGAGAAAAAAAGTTGTCCTTTCTGTACAATACCACATGAAAGTGGTTGGTTTTTGGCATCTAATTCATCCAGCTTCCATACACTTTACAAGAAAAACATTGGCAGCAAATTCCGTAGCTTGCTTGATTGACATTCACGGCACCCGAGGGTCTTGTGAGATGACGCTGGCTGCTGCCAGTTCATTATTATGAAAAAATGACAGAGAGGAAGGCGAGAAACACTTTTTATTTCAACAGACTTTCGTGTCGTCCCTTCCGTCAAATCTCTAAAGGCCGACTGCACATTTCCTATCTTCACAATAAAAGCCCTGCTTCATGTTGCCTGCGCTAACAAAATAAGAGTCTCGGAAAGCTGGCGTGCACAAGCGATGTGCACGCCAGCTTTCTGAGGGATCGCTTGTGCACGCCAGTTTTCCGAGACTCTGTATTTAGTTAGCGCAGGCAGCATGAAGCAGGGCTTTTATTGTGAAGATAGGAAATGTGCAGTCGGCCTTTAGAGTTTTGACGGAAGGTACGGCGCGAGAGTCTGTTGAAATAAAAAGTGTTTCTCGCCTTCCTCTCGGTCATATTTTCATAATAATGATCTTGCAGCAGCCAGCGTCATCTCACAAGACCCTCCGGTACCGTGAATGTCATTTAAGTGACGTCTTGGTGAAGATTGATGATCACTAATATTTAGGTCTATTTTTTTTAAAAGCCTGGCTGGAGATCGACTGACACACCCCCCGCGGTCGACTGGTAGCTCGCGATCGACGTAATGGGCACCCCTGTCCTAGACCAAATAAATACAGGGATATTTTTTTGTTTTAAAAAGGGAGGCTCATGCTTTTGCAAGTAGATTGAATTGAGGCGCCACTGCATGAGCATCCTATCTGATATTTTATCCGACACATCACAATTTGATTTATGTGCCGTCTTCCCGGCCCGGGACAGTTGCACTAACAACATCAAACGTCATTTTTTATGATGCATGCCCTCTGAGAAGACCCAGTGTCACGCAAATGTCAGCTTTGACCTGAGGAGGACGGGAAAATAAACGCTCTTGCTCCTGCTCTAAAATCACAATCCATGGTCTGTCTGTCCCCGCAGCGTGCAAACATGAACACGAGGGATGGAGAAGGACTGCCCTTACTCTGCAATTACTGGACTAAACAGATGTGTGTGCTGTGTGTGGTCAAACGATAAATTGTGTTAGTTCTGGTTGTAAAGACATACATAATGTTGAGTAATCTAGACGGCTGCTTGAAAGTCAGTCTGTCAAATACTGCAATATCATTGAATCTACAGTAGGGTTGGCCATCAACTTACATTCCCATTCTCGTAGAGACGTCCACATTTTTAAACGTTGATACTTATTTTGATGCTATATGAAAGATGTCACGCGTTCGGCGCACTTGTTGCGCGGAGTTGCCACTTTGTGGATGCACACACTACCAGTCAGCAGGATTGCATGTAAGAGGTGTCTTTAATATAATAAAACAAAACAACATTGGTGCAAAAAGGGAAAAACAAAGCGGGAAGCTAATGCTAAAACTTAGCAGGAAACAGAAGTAAAACTAAACGACGTGCCGAACGCACGTGAAGCTAAGGTGGAACTTAGCACAAACTAATCTATGATACAAAATACAAACCATGACGTGTTGCGAAAAGCAAACAATGGACCGAGGACGAACTAAGGAGTCAGGTGGGCTTAAATACACAAATAATTATTAGAAACGGGTGTGTGACAGGAGCCCGTGAGGAGGAACACAATACGTTACCGTGGTGACTAGCACAAACAAGGAAGTGCTCAAACAAGGATCATGAACAAAGACATAAAAAGGGCAAAACCATTAACGATCCGAGTCACGGATCGTGACAAAAGAGCTGCAAAAGAGGCAGTAAGCATCTAATTGAGCAGCTCCCCTAAGTCAATAATTGTTCCATTGCGGCAAATGAACTACATTTCTTACTAGTAGTATTATCACTGGAGGATGAGGTTAAACATTTTACACCCACAGGAAATGTGCTGCTTTTGTTGATCCAACTCTTCTTTGTCAGATTGTTAAGAGATTAGTCTTGTGTCATCTGGGCGTCTGCTGCAAGTGGGGAGATCTGTAAGATCCAGATTGTCCGGAATAGGGCAGCCAGGCTGGTTCTGGGTATGTTCACTAACAACCAATGTTAACCGAATGCCATCCATCCATCCATCCATCATCTTCCGCTTATCCGAGGTCGGGTCGCGGGGGCAGCAGCCTAACCAGGGAAGCCCAGACTTCCCTCTCCCCAGCCACTTCGTCTAGCTCTTCCCGGGGGAACCCGAGGCGTTCCCAGGCCAGCCGGGAGACATAGTCTTCCCAACGTGTCCTGGGTCTTCCCCTGGCCTCCTACCAGCTGGACGTGCCCTAAACACCTCCCTAGGGAGGCGTTCGGGTGGCATCCTGACCAGATGCCCGAACCACATCATCTGTCTCCTCTCGATGTGGAGGAGCAGCGGCTTTACTTTGAGTTCCTCCCGGATGGCAGAGCTTCTCACCCTATCTCTAAGGGAGAGCCCCGCCACACGGCGGAGGAAACTCATTTCGGCCGCTTGTACCCGTGATCTTATCCTTTCGGTCATGACCCAAAGCTCATGACCATAGGTGAGGATGGGAACGTAGATCGACCGGTAAATTGAGAGCTTTGCCTTCCGGCTCAGCTCCTTCTTCACCACAACGGATCGGTACAACGTCCGCATTACTGAAGACGCCGCACCGATCCGCCTGTCGATCTCACGATCCACTCTTCCCCCACTCGTGAACAAGACTCCTAGGTACTTGAACTCCTCCACTTGGGGCAGGGTCTCCTCCCCAACCCGGAGATGGCACTCCTCCCTTTTCCGGGCGAGTACCATGGACTCGGACTTGGAGGTGTTGATTCTCATTCCGGTCGCTTCACACTCGGCTGCGAACCGATCCAGTGAGAGCTGAAGATCCCGGCCAGATGAAGCCATCAGGACTACATCATCTGCAAAAAGCAGAGACCTAATCCCGTGGCCACCAAACCGGAACCCCTCAACGCCTTGACTGCGCCTAGAAATTCTGTCCATAAAAGTTATGAACAGAATCGGTGACAAAGGACAGCCTAGGCGAAGTCCAACCCTCACTGGAAATGTGTCCGACTTACTGCCGGCAATGCGGACCAAGCTCTGGCACTGATCATACAGGGAGCGGACTGCCACAATAAGACAGTCCGGTACCCCATACTCTCTGAGCACTCCCCACAGGACTTCCCGAGGGACACGGTTGGATGCCTTCTCCAAGTCCACAAAGCACATGTAGACTGGTTGGGCAAACTCCCATGCACCCTCAAGAACCCTGCCAAGAGTATAGAGCTGGTCCACAGTTCCACGACCAGGACGAAAACCACACTGTTCCTCCTGAATCAGAGGTTCGAATGTTTGCTTCTCTTTCCTGGCTAACAGTGCAGAACTGGTTGTCAGCTAATACTCTTGTATTGTTCAAATCAGTAACTCCTGCTTTTCTAATGGCTCAAATAGTTCACAGTCGCACTATACATAATATACATAATCATAATACCAGGGCGTCTAGTGAGGGGCATTTTGTACTCCCTCATCCCAGAAAGAATGCCCTGCGGAAACCTTTTATTCATAGAACTGTATCGCCCTGGAATAACCTGCCTCAAATTCTCACCGGCATTGAAAGTAAACAGGTTTTTAAAAATATTTTTTTAATTTATAAATATTTATTAATTATTATTCTGCGACTGTAAATTGTTTGCTCGTTCTCTTATTGATGCTTTTATTTATTTTCTTTACTGTGTAGTCATAATTATATGCTTTTACTTGTAATTGTATTGAGTTTGTAGACCCCAAGAAGACTAGTGGGTTGTTGTGGCAACCAGCTAATGGGGATCCTTAATAAAAATCAAATCAAGCAGGAGCAGGCAAGGTCGTCGCTAAGCTAGGTGCTAAACTAGCTCAAAACCATACAAGAAATAAGTGTTTAGTAAAGTTTAGATGGACGCGTGTTGCTGCAGAGAGTAAGCCACCTGACGCTGACTAGCCTTTTGTGCCTTAGGTTTACGACACACTTTGTTTTTTGTTTTGTTTTGCTAAGACCGTATGGAATATGGACACCAGTCATATTATTTTTACTTGACTTTCACCACGACACAACATCCCAGATGATGTAGTTAGACCAGTGTTCTCACAGTGGTTTGTTGTTAGCTCAAGGAGGAGAAGACGCCGGGGACAGAGAGTAAGAAAGCCCGGCTGAAAATCTGGTACTAAACTTCTACAGAGTCATTATCTCTCCGATGCTAAATCTTGTTCATATGCATGTGTGTATTGACCATATAATGCTTTTATATGCACTGATGCTTCAAACACTTGTAAAAAAAAGATGTTTGCTAATATTGGACTGCCGATATTAGTTGCCGATAACCGATTATCGGTGTCGGTTTCAAAAAGTGAAATTTATGACTTCTTAAATATAAATAAACCTTGAAGGCACTGCCTTTGCGTGCTGGCCCAATCACATAATATCTGCAGCTTTTTCACACATACGAGTGAGTATAATACATACTTGGTCAACTGCCATACAGGTCACACTGAGGGTGGCCGTATGGACAAATTTAACTTTAAAATATGCGCCACACTGTGAACCCACACCAAACAAGAATGACAACCACATTTCGGGAGAACATCTGCACTGTAACACAACATAAACACAACAGAATAACCCTTGCAGCACTAACTCTTCCAGGATGCTACAATACACCCCCCCCCCCCGCCCCCGCTACCTCCTAACTTCCCACCTCAACTCCGTCCCCCCCCCACCTCAACCTCCTCATGTCTCAAATTCCAAGCTGCTATTTTGAGGAATGTTAAAAAAAAATAATGCACTCTGTGACTTCTATAATAAATATGGCAGTGCCATGTTGGCATTTTTTTTTCCATATTTTGAGTTTATTTATTTTGGAAAACCTTGTTAGATTGGATCGGTTCGCAGCCGAGTGTGAAGCGGCCGGAATGAGAATCAGCACCTCCAAATCCGAGTCCATGGTTCTCTCCCGGAAAAGGGTGGAGTGCCATCTCCTGGTTGGGGAGGAGACCCTGCCCCAAGTGGTTGAGTTCAAGTACCTAGGAGTCTTGTTCACGATTGGGGGAAGAGTGGATCGTGAGATCGACAGGCGGATCGGTGCGGCGTCTTCAGTCATGCGGACGTTGTACCGATCCGTTGTGGTGAAGAAGGAGCTGAGCCGGAAGGCAAAGCTCTCAATTACCGGTCGATCTACGTTCCCATCCTCACCTATGGTCATGAGCTTTGGGTCATGACCGAAAGGATAAGATCACGGGTACAAGCGGCCCAAATGAGTTTCCTCCGCCGTGTGGCGGGGCTCTCCCTTAGAGATAGGGTGAGAAGCTCTGCCATCCGGGAGGAACTCAAAGTAAAGCCGCTGCTCCTTCACATCGAGAGGAGCTAGATGAGGTGGTTCGGGCATCTGGTCAGGATGCCATCCGAACGCCTCCCTAGGGAGGTGTTTAGGGCACGTCCAACCGGTAGGAGGCCACGGGGAAGACCCAGGACACGTTGGGAAGACTATGTCTCCCGGCTGGCCTGGGAACGCCTCGGGATCCCCCGGGAAGAGCTAGACGAAGTGGCTGGGGAGAGGGAAGTCTGGGCTTCCCTGCTTAGGCTGCTGCCCCCGCGACCCGACCTCGGATAAGCGGAGTAAGATGGATGGATGGATGTTAGATTGTTTAACGCATCCAGCGGGTCATCACAACAAAATTAGGCATAATGATGTGTTAATCCACGACTGGGTGTTTTGGTATCGGTTGATATCGGAATCGTTAATTAAGTGTTGGACAATATCGGAATTTCGGATATCGGCAAAAAAGCCATTATCGGACATCTCTACTTGTAAACAATAGAGGCCCAGGCTGGCTATACAGTTGGCAATGCTATGGGCTTCTTCATTGTTCGCACAGCTCGCGAACAAAATAGATTATATTCCGAACTGGCCCTTTTGCCCAAAAACAGTAGGCAATGATCCGATCAAAAGTAGTTCCTCATTCTTTAATTTACACTATCGTCTTACATTAGACTGCAATGAGGTGGCGACTTGTCCAGGGTGTAGCCCGCCTTCCGCCCGATTGTAGTTGAGATAGGCACCAGTTCCCCCCGCCAGCCCAAAGGGAATAAGCGGTAGTAAATGGATGGATGGGTTTTACATTAGAAGGCCAAGCTAGCTACACAACAACTAAATCTTACATTGCCAAAATATCACACACACATTTCAAACTTACTATTATTTTTTACTATTTCATGACACAGGACTCATCAATCAATGTGCTGTGTTGGATCCGCTTTGGCCTGGACTCTTGCGACTGTGTTGGATCCATTATGGATTGAACTTTCACAGTATCATGTTAGACCCGCTCGACATCCATTGCTTTCCTCCTCTCCAAGGTTCTCATAGTCATCATTGTCACCGACGTCCCACTGGGTGTGAGTTTTTCCTTGCCCTTATGTGGGCTCTACCGAGGATGTCGTAGTGGTTTGTGCAGCCCTTTGAGACACTAGTGATTTAGGGCTATATAAGTAAACATTGATTGATTGATTGATTGATTTATATAGCCCTAAATCACAAGTGTCTCAAAGGGCTGCACAAGCCACAATGACACCCGCAGTACAGAACCACATAAGGGCAAAGAAAAACTCACCCCAGTGGGACGTCAATGTGAATGACTATTAGAAACCTTGGAGAGGACCGCACAGTTCGGTCTCTCCAATGATTGTCACACACACACACACACACACACTCACACACACACACACACACACACACGAGGTGTGGCGAAATGATTCTCTGCATTTGACACCCTTGATCACCTCCTGGGAGGTGAGGGGAGCAGTGAGCAGCAGCGCTTGCCGCGCCCGGGAATCATTGCCAAGAATGATAAAAGTAAGGCCCTTTTTAACGCAGATGAGGCTGAAAGTTTGTGTGGTTACTTGCGCTGGTTAAAGCAAACAAACAGAGCATTTTTCTTCATTGGGTTTCATGGTTGACAGTTGGATTTACATGAATTAAAAGAGGCTGGCTCACGGAAGGATTCTGGGTAAATTTCTGCCATATATGGATAATCTGCTGACGTCACACTTGAACATAATTCCACACAGACCGTTTGGAGGAAGTATGAATGAACACAAGATTGTTAAATATTTCCACAATGCCTCCAGGATAGGATAAGTCTTTTTTTTTGTCATTGCACAAGTACAACGAAACTTTGTTTTCAGCACAAACCCCTTCAAGATTAGACAAACAAACAGTGTACAGGGTTATAGAACCGTAAAAGATGGGGGAAAAAGGTAAAACGCTGAGGAAGGATGAGTAAAAAAATACAATCTCGACTGGGCTTCTAAGGGGGCCCAGTCTGGAGTGGGAAAAAACCCTCCATAGCGAAGCACATATTATACATATTACAACATACATCTCGAGACTTGCAACATAGGGAAGGGAGTGCGGGGTCATGGTGGTAGGCCGCAGCTGTTAGGCGATGACCATCCTTTTTTCATACCTACGGGATTTGTGTGGAGAGTGTTGGATTGGGGGGTGTTGGGTACATTTTTGTGGATGCATGTTTACAATACGAAGTTCCGGCAGTCCTGGGTTCAAATCCAGGCTCGGGATCTTTCTGTGTGGAGTTTGCATGTTCTCCCCGTGAATGCGTGGGTTCCCTCCGGTTACTCCGGCTTCCTCCCACTTCCAAAGACATGCACCTGGGGATAGGTTGATTGGCAACACTAAATTGGCCCTAGTGTGTGAATGTGAGTGTGAATGTTGTCTGTCTATCTGTGTTGGCCCTGCGATGAGTTGGCGACTTGTCCAGGGTGTACCCCGCCTTCCGCCCGATTGTTGTTGAGATAGGCGCCAGCGCCCCCCGCGACCCCGAAAGGGAATAAGCGGTAGAAAATGGATGGATGGATGGATGTTTGTGTATAAGCTTGCAGTGTGTCTCTGTTCCGCGGCCTTGTTGCCGTGCATTCGCTAGTCCAAAGTCAACGACAACAAGTGTGTGTCCATGACGGACAAGTCTGTTGTGTCTTCGCCGCACTGTCCTTCGGGAGAGTCTCAAAGCCAGGGAAACAATCCAATGTTTTGTATACGAGTGAAAATAAAATGTGCTTTTCACTCTAAAATGTCTATGACTGATCCTCAAACCTGCGGGGCAGACAGTCCTTTGTGATCCAAAACCACAAGTGTCCACAGTTCTTCCCGCATCCTCCAATCATTTGTGGCAGCTTTGGGGTACTTTGAAGACTGCCAGCAACTTCCACTTTGTGGACAAACCAGAGCAACGCTTACTCCAATCAGCTGATGTCCTGTTCTCATAATTCCGACTAGGTAGATACTATCACGTCCTCGACTGAAAAGGGTCGCCGCTCCTTCTTCTCCCAAGAGTCCGTCATGTGCCCAGCAACAACCGCTACGTCACGACAGCAGGTTCCCCCAAACCCAAGATCTTGTCCGTTTCGTTGAGGCCAGTTAAATAGTTCCAATGTTGATCTGGAGAGCAGTGCAAAAAAGAGGCAACAAAAAAGTTAAGACGAGTCAAAGACGCAAGCAGGAGAGATAAGAGAGAGGGATGGGGAGCGTACACCCTCAATGAGTGCCAGAGAAAAAGGTTCAATTTCAAAATTTTCGGGAGATATGCAGATCCCAAATACACAAAAGCAGGTACAAATAGGTAAGAAAAGTTGATTTTGCATAATAGGAAATAATGCAAATCCAAATATTCTCTTCCAGACACCTACGAATGACACAAAATATTTTAACATACACAGTATTTGATGATTTTGATGATGCATTTGACGTCACAGTCCCTCCTTCCAGCTTATTCTAGAGCCAAAACCACATAAACCAAGTTCAAAATGTAGAACCAGACCAAGACCTGAGAACGGGTTGAAACTTGCATTGTAACACTGAGGAAAATAGAATAGAATAGAATAGAATAGAATAGAATAGAATAGAAAGTACTTTACTGATCCTTGGGGGAAATTCAGCAACACAGTTAGCGCACAATAATAATAATAATAAAAAATATCTAACATATACGATGGCGTGGCGCAGTGGGAGAGTGGCCGTGCGCAACCCGAGTGTCCCTGGTTCAAATCCCACCTAGTAGCAACCTCGTCACGTCCGTTGTGTCCTGAGCAAGACACTTCACCCTTGCTCCTGATGGGTGCTGGTTAGCGCCTTGCATGGCAGCTCCCTCCATCAGTGTGTGAATGTGTGTGTGAATGGGTAAATGTGGAAGTAGTGTCAAAGCGCTTTGAGTACCTTGAAGGTAGAAAAGCGCTATACAAGTACAACCCATTTATTTAAAGGGCTTCACGGTGGCAGAGGGGTTAGTGCGTCTGCCTCACAATACGAACGTCCTGCAGTCCTGGGTTCAAATCCAGGCTCGGGATCTTTCTGTGTGGAGTTTGCATGTTCTCCCCGTGAATGCGTGGGTTCCCTCCGGGTACTCCGGCTTCCTCCCACCTCCAAAGACATGCACCTGGGGATAGGTTGATTGGCAACACTAAATTGGTCCCTAGTGTGTGAATGTTGTCTGTCTATCTGTGTTGGCCCTGCGATGAGGTGGCGACTTGTCCAGGGTGTACCCCGCCTTCCGCCCGATTGTAGCTGAGATAGGCGCCAGCGCCCCCCGCGACCCCGAAAGGGAATAAGCGGTAGAAAATGGATGGATGGATGAATAATATAACTATATTCTACATATATTCTACATTTAAGTGCAGTCAAGGAACTTATCCATTATACAGTCTGATGGCTGTCAGTATGAAGGACCTCCTGTGTCGTTCCGTGTCGCATTTTGGGAGTGTGAGCCTTCCACTGAACGTGCTCATTCTCTCCGCAAGGTCCGAGTGTAGTGGGTGGGAGGTGTTATCCATAATGACTAGGAGTTTTGCTAGACTTCTCCTCTCTGACACCACCGCCAGAGAGTCCAGCTCCAATCCCACTACGTTACTGGCCTTCTCTACCAGCTTGTCCAGTCTGTTTGTGTCCCTCACTCTCAGCCCGCTGCCCCAGCAGGCCACGGACTATAAGAAGGCGCCCGCCACCACCGATTCGTAGAACATCTTCAACATCTTTGTACAGACGTTGGAGGATCCTAGCCTCCTGAGGAGGGCCTCAGCAGATTTTGACCCATTCAGTTTGTTGTCGATGTGTACTCCGAGGTATTTATAATCCTCAACTATGTCCACATCCACCCCCTTGATGGAAACAGGGGTCGCCGGAGTACTCCTCCTCCTTCTCAGGTCCACAACCAGCTCCTTGGTCTTCGTCACATTGAGCTGGAGGTGGTTCTTTCCCCACCATGTAACAAAGTCCTCCACCAGTGCCCTGGATTCCTCATCATCACCAAATAGTATCAGCTTCAACAGTTTCACGATTAAACCCTTTCCAAAAATGACGGTGCATGAAATGTATTTCCAGACACGGCAACAAGCAACTTATCCACATGTATAAAAGGTTCACCCCAAAATAAATATTGAAAATAGATCATCGATACAATAAAACGGTAAAGCACTGCTATGAGCAGCTCTACTCGCTGGTCTTAAGAATACATTTTCCAATCCAGGAAGTCCAAGTGATGTAGACTGAGGCCTGTCACAGGTGGTCTGAGACAGGTCTTAAGACCAGAGCTAAAACCGGATACCGCAACACTGCTCCAAAACACCTTAAGCAAAATTCCAGGAAGAAGCTCATCATTTTCTGATAGTGGACCAGGAGACTGTAGACTGCCAGCCAGTCAGAGGGTCATAGGACATGTGGCAAACTGTTTTTTGTGGTCAATCCGATTAAAGAGGAACAGTGTGGTTTTCGTCCTGGTCGTGGAACTGTGGACCAGCTCTATACTCTCGGCAGGGTTCTTGAGGGTGCATGGGAGTTTGCCCAACCAGTCTACATGTGCTTTGTGGACTTGGAGAAGGCATTCAACCGTGTCCCTCGGGGAGTCCTGTGGGGAGTGCTCAGAGAGTATGGGGTACCGGACTGTCTTATTGTGGCGGTCCGCTCCCTGTATGATCAGTGCCAGAGCTTGGTCCGCATTGCCGGCAGTAAGTCGAACACATTTCCAGTGAGGGTTGGACTCCGCCAAGGCTGTCCTTTGTCCCCGATTCTGTTCATAACTTTTATGGACAGAATTTCTAGGCGCAGCCAAGGCGTTGAGGGGTTCCGGTTTGGTGGCCGCGGGATTAGGTCTCTGCTTTTTTGCAGATGATGTGGTCCTGATGGCTTCATCTGACCGGGATCTTCAGCTCTCACTGGATCGGTTCGCAGCCGAGTGTGAAGCGACCGGAATGAGAATCAGCACCTCCAAGTCCGAGTCCATGGTTCTCGCCCGGAAAATGGTGGAGTGCCATCTCCGGGTTGGGGAGGAGACCCTGCCCCAAGTGGAGGAGTTCAAGTACCTAGGAGTCTTGTTCACGAGTGGGGGAAGAGTGGATCGTGAGATCAACAGGCGGATCGGTGCGGCGTCTTCAGTAATGCGGACGTTGTATCGATCCGTGGTGGTGAAGAAGGAGCTGAGCCGGAAGGCAAAGCTCTCAATTTACCGGTCGATCTACGTTCCCATCCTCACCTATGGTCATGAGCTTTGGGTCATGACCGAAAGGATAAGATCACGGGTACAAGCGGCCGAAATGAGTTTCCTCCGCCGGGTGGCGGGGCTCTCCCTTAGAGATAGGGTGAGAAGCTCTGCCATCCGGGAGGAACTCAAAGTAAAGCCGCTGCTCCTTCACATCGAGAGGAGCCAGATGAGGTGGTTCGGGCATCTGGTCAGGATGCCACCCGAACGCCTCCCTAGGGAGGTGTTTAGGGCACGTCCAGTCGGCAGGAGGCCACGGGGAAGACCCAGGACACGTTGGGAAGACTATGTCTCCCGGCTGGCCTGGGAACGCCTCGGGATCCCCCGGGAAGAGCTAGACGAAGTGGCTGGAGATAGGGAAGTCTGGGCTTCCCTGCTTAGGCTGCTGCCCCCGCGACCCGACCTCGGATAAGCGGAAGATGATGGATGGATGGATGGATGGAATCCGATTAAAGCAGTTCAAAGGCCCAAGGCCTTTTTCATTTTGATGTCTTTTTAATACTGTATTAGGGGAAATAAATCTTTGCAACAGTGCCCGACACTTTTCTCTTGTCAGTCAGTATCAAAGCTGGGAATTGATCACTTTTTTCGATATAAGTTCGTGATTGTAGATATAGTGAGTTGCCTTTCTGAGGCTAATTGGTGTAAGAGTGATCAATGTTCAGCCCTAAAATGTTGGGTTTGGGCCTCGGGTTCCCAGCATTCATGTTGAAATGTTCTTGAACATTTTAGAAATGTTTGGGGAAATAAATATTTTGATGGAACAGTACGACCTTTTTCAGGCCAAAACAAGTCTTGGCAAACAAACTGTCTCTTTCATGAGTTATTAGAGTCAAAGTGGCCCTTGTTTGTAGGATTAAACCCAGGCCACCAAGACTTTTTCCAGTAAATTAAGGTCAAGACAGATTTTCACTCTGTAAGTTTTCTTACTAAATATTTCCTTCCTTTCTATTTTACAAGAAAAAAATATGTACTCCATGTAATTGCAAATTATGTTAACTTAAATATTGTCTATCCATCCTTCCATCCATTTCTACCGCTTGTCTCGTCCGGGGTCGCGGGGGGTGCTGGAGCCTATATCCACTGCATTCGGGCGGAAGGCGGGGTACACCCTAGACAAGTCGCCATCACGCAAAAATATATTATTAATCAATTTTTATCAAACCATTTTATAAATAGAAATAAATACTAATAATAATAGTTTCAAAGCAAGTTATCCATCAAATTGTGCAATGCAAAAGTAGCAATAGATTCCATGGTAAAATTGTGAAATTTACTGTGGTTTTTACAGATAAAGGAAACTGGGGTTACCTTTTTTTGTAGACTTTGTAGAAAATCCAGTGTAGGGTGATTGATCCTGGCCTTCACTTGGGACTCAACAGACCTAACCCACCTCCTGATAACTACCTTTATCCCATTAAAACATCAATAAAATGCAAAAATCAATGTTAAGGTGTGGCATTTAATATATTAAGGATGACTACTATTATTTCCATTACCAGCAGTATAATTTGCACTTATAGGCAGGTAGGTAGTAGTCTGGATTTTGAGTTTGATTGATTGAATGATTCATTGATTGAGATGTTTAATAGCAAAAGATTGCACAGTACAGTACATATTCCGTACAATTGACCACTAAATGGTAACACCCCAATAAGTTTTTCACCTTGGGGACGGCGTGGCGAAGTTGTGAGAGTGGCCTTCCCAGCAATCTGAGGGTTGCTGGTTCAATCCCCACCTTCTACCCTCCTAGCCACGTCCGTTGTGTCCTTGAGCAAGACACTTCACCCTTGCTCCTGATGGGGTCCTGGTTAGCGCCTTGCATGGCAGCTCCTGCCATCAGTGTGTGAATGTGTGTGTGAATGTGGAAATACTGTCAAAGCGCTTTGGGCTCCTTAAAAAGGGGTAGAAAAGCGCTATACAAGTACAAACATTTACCATTTAATTTGTTTAAGTCGGGGTCCACTTTAATCAATACATGGTATGAGAACTAACACCTTGCTGAGGCAAGTTAAATCAGGGGTGTCAAACTCATTTTAGATGGGGGGGCCACATGGAGAAAAATTGGCAGCGATTTTGATGTCAATAGGCGGGGAGCGAATCTGCAACCCTAAGTTTTCTGGCACGGCCGCTCTACCCACTACGCCATGCCGCCCCAAATATCGACGTAATCATAGTAGTATCGACTAGATTTGTTGGACCGGTACTTTTCAGAGGCGGTATAGTACCAAATATGATCGGAGAGTGTTTGGGCCCGTGTGTGTGTGTGTGTGTGCTTGTGTGTTTTGTCTTGTCTTGTCTTGTCAATCAATCAATCAATCAATGTTTATTTATATAGCCCCAAATCACAAATGTCTCAAAGGACTGCACAAATCATTACGACTACAACATCCTCGGAAGAACCCACAAAAGGGCAAGGAAAACTCACACCCAGTGGGCAGGGAGAATTCACATCCAGTGGGACGCCAGTGACAATGCTGACTATGAGAAACCTTGGAGAGGACCTCAGATGTGGGCAACCCCCCCCTCTAGGGGACCGAAAGCAATGGATGTCGAGCGGGTCTAACATGATACTGTGAAAGTTCAATCCATAGTGGCTCCAACACAGCCGCGAGAGTTCAGTTCAAGCGGATCCAAGACAGCAGCGAGAGTCCCGTCCACAGGAAACCATCTCAAGCGGATCAGCAGCGTAGAGATGTCCCCAACCGATACAGGCGAGCGGTCCATCCTGGGTCCCGACGAGCGGTCCATCCTGGGTCTCGACTCTGGACAGCCAGTACTTCATCCATGGTCATCGGACCGGACCCCCTCCACAAGGGAGGGGGGGACATAGGAGAGAGAAAAGAAGCGGCAGATCAACTGGTCTAAAAAGGAGGTCTATTTAAAGGCTAGAGTATACAGATGAGTTTTAAGGTGAGACTTAAATGCTTCTTGTCTCATGGTATTGTTAGTGTCCAGGAGTTTTTCTTGTTTTGTTTATAGAGTATTGTTCTTGTATTATATTGTTTATGTTAAATGTGGAATGAGTGAGAGGGGTTGGGCTTTTATAAGCAACTGCTTCATCCAACCCCTTTTCAAGCCTTGCATCTTTGCCAACATGTAAAAAAAAAAAAAAACTGTGTTTAGTTGTACTGTGCAGGTTTGAAATAAATATTTCAATTAAAAAAATATGATTAATTAGTATCATGGTACTAAACTGATACCGGTATACCGTACAACCTTAGTAGGAAGGGGATTCAAATAGCCCAATTTGTCATGGTTTACCTGACACATGAAACGTGACGAATTGGGGGCGTTGCATGATCCTCTTTAGTCACCAGTGGGCTAACGTAGAACATTCACCAGTATTGAATGTCTTAAAATGTGTTGCATGGCAATTCCAACTTTGACCACAGCGTCACTTGCACTGGTAAAATCACGGCACGATAACTTAAAAACAAAGACAACTTCATATTGTTTTCTTTGTTTAAAAATAGAACAAAGACATTCTGAAAATGTACAAATCATAATGTTGTTGGGTTTTTTTTTTTTTACATTTACATGTTGCGGTTAATAGTATTGTACTCTTATTTGTAGTTATTTATATTTTCTAAATAAATGATGTGATAATGTTCATCAGTCAACTCTTTGGTGGCAATTTTCTATCTATCAAGATAAAAAAAATTATATCAAAATTTAATGACAGTATGATATTTATGTAGTTTGATCATTTCGCCTCGACCGATGCACTGACATTGTCATAGCGGGGTGTTTTTGTTGCGAGGTTTGTTCTTTCGGGAAGCAATCGGACTATTCCGGACAAGGCGTGAAGGTAGGAACATATTTATTTTCTCAAGAAATCTTGGCAGGGCATGAGGTGAACAAAAATAAACTATGGCGTGGAACAAACACAAAACCATTGCATGAAACAAACAACATAAACTATGGCTTGGAACAAACACGAAACTGTGGCATGAAACAAACAACATAAACTATAACTTGGAACAAACACGAAACTGTGGCATGAAATAAACACTACTTTCGTGGACACGGCCTGAATGGAACAGCATGAACTATGGTATTGCATGAAAACAAGCAAATGACGCCAGGCCGACTGACTGGCAAACGCAGGCTTAAATAATATCTCATTATTGGAGCCAGGTGAAACTAATATGCAAACATGGCAACTAAAAGGTGTCAAACAGGAACTAAAAGAGTCCAAAACTAACAGAATATAAAAAAAACATGATCCGGACCACGGGTCATGACAAACATGTGGTTTATTTTGTACATATGTAGCATCATCTACAAAGATACAAAGAATTGCTATTGCGACATCCAGTGGACACATTTAGAACAGCAGTTTCTTTCATTCAAATATTTCAGGGTAATTTTTATACTTAGCAAATTCATCCCGTGGGCCTTATGAAATCTGATCCAGCCCTCGGGCCTGATCCGGCCCTCGGGCCTGATCCGGCCCTCGGGCCGTACGTTTGACACCCCTGAGTTAGATACTGTAGCTTCAGGACTGTCGGAAAAAGCTAAAAAAAAAAAAAAGTTCCTACGATGTTGAGCTTTTCTGTAAAAGGCTGTTTGAAAATAGATTTTTAAGAATTTTCCGACACCAAGTCCCTCTAAGTCACAGGTGTCAAACTAAAGGCCCCGGGCCCAGATGTGGCCCGCCACTTCATTTTATTTGGCCCTCAAAAGCCTGGAAATAATATGTATCGATAAAGTACTGTAAGTTTTCTTACTAAATATTTCCTTCCTTTCTATTTTACAAGAAAAAAATATGTACTCCATGTAATTGCAAATTATGTTAACTTAAATATTGTCTATCCATCCTTCCATCCATTTCTACCGCTTGTCTCGTTCGGGGTCACGGGGGGAGCTGGAGGCTATATCCACTGCATTCGGGCGGAAGGCGGGGTACACCCTAGACAAGTCGCTATTACGCAAAAATATATTATTTATCAATTTTTATCAAACCATTTTATAAATAGAAATAAATACTAATAATAATAGTTTCAAAAGCAAGTTATCCATCAAATTGTGCAATGCAAAAGTAGCAACATGGGAAAATTGTGAAATTTACTGTGGTTTTTACAGATTTTTTCTCTAAATGAAAAAAAAAGAGTACTTTTATTACTGTGATAAACTGTGGTGCAGTTTTGGAATTTGCAGTAATACACCGAAAAATCTAAAGTTGTTGATTTGCGGGGTGAAAAAACAAAAACAAAACAACAACAAACAAACAAATGAACTGACAGCTCAGGTGCCAAAATTTGACTGTGATTTTTTTTATTAAAAGTAAAAAAAAAAATTATGTCAATTTTACAGTAAAATTGCAGATTTTATTTTATTTACAGTAAAAAAAATGTTTTGTTATTTTACAGTAAAATGTTGGCAACTAAGCTGCCTTTTTTTCCATTAAAACAGTGGTACTGTTTTTTCATTCAGAGTAATATACACACATTTTTGGGGTTAAATTATTGCAACTTACCATATTTTTTTTTAGTTTAGTTTAAAATAAATCTACTAATAAAATGATTTTTAAAAATGGTGAAAAATAGTATTCACTGTTTGAAGAGGCCCTCTGGGGCCAAACATAACCGCGAAGTGGCCCTCGGTGAAAACGACTTTGACACGCTCTAAGTCGTTGTGGGTAGTTTTGCACTGATCAACCAGTTGGAGAACAGAAAAATGCCAAAGTTATTGTACGCTTGCATGCAGGCCCTCAGAAGCGAATCTGAAATCTGATTGGTTAAAGAAACAGCCTCGTTAGTAAAAAAAAAAAAAACCTGAAGTGACATAGTCCAGTACTCCTGATTCCAAAGGACCTCGGTAGATTGAATTAACAAGGCAACACACAGACACTGAAATCTGACAAAAAAAATTAAGATAATAACCTGTTGTGGATAAATTGGTAGAATTTCACGAACAAATATTACAATTTAGGTTGCGTACTTAAGTCAGTGTTTCTGACTGAGTTTAGGCCAGAAAAAAAGCCTTGCTGGCCCGGATACTTTAGGGCAGGGGTGCCCACACTTTTTCTGCAGGCGAGCTACTTTTCAATTGACCAACTCGAGGGGATCTACCTCATTTATATATATCATTTATATTTATTTATTTATGAAAGAGACATTTTTGTAAACAAGTTAAATGTGTTTAATGATAATACAAGCATGTGTAACACATATAGATGTCTTTCTTTCACAAAGACAAGAATATAAGTTGGTGTATTACCTGATTCTGATGACTTGCATTGATTGGAATCAGACAGTAATGATGATAACGCCCACATTTTCAAATGGAGGAGAAAAAAAGTTGTCCTTTCTGTACAATACCACATGAAAGTGGTTGGTTTTTGGCATCTAATTCATCCAGCTTCCATACACTTTACAAGAAAAACATTGGCGGCAAATTCCGTAGCTTGCTTGATTGACATTCACGGCACCCGAGGGTCTTGTGAGATGACGCTGGCTGCTGCCAGTTCATTATTATGAAAAAATGACAAGGCGAGAAACACTTTTTATTTCAACAGACTTTCGCGCCGTCCCTTCCGTCAAAACTCTAAAGGCCGACTGCACATTTCCTATCTTCACAATAAAAGCCCTGCTTCATGCTGCCTGCGCTAACAAAATAAGAGTCTCAGAAAGCTGGCGTGCACAAGTGATGTGCACGCCAGCTTTCTGAGGGATCGCTTGTGCACGCCAGTTTTCCGAGACTCTGTATTTAGTTAGCGCAGGCAGCATGAAGCAGGGCTTTTATTGTGAAGATAGGAAATGTGCAGTCGGCCTTTAGAGTTTTGACGGAAGGTACGGCGCGAGAGTCTGTTGAAATAAAAAGTGTTTCTCGCCTTCCTCTCGGTCATATTTTCATAATAATGATCTTGCAGCAGCCAGCGTCATCTCACAAGACCCTCCGGTACCGTGAATGTCATTTAAGTGACGTCTTGGTGAAGATTGATGATCACAAATTTTTAGGTCTATTTTTTTTAAAAGCCTGGCTGGAGATCGACTGACACACCCCCCGCGGTCGACTGGTAGCTCGCGATCGACGTAATGGGCACCCCTGCTTTAGGGCAGTGGTTCTCAAATGGGGGTACGCATACCCCTGGGGGTACTTGAAGGTATGCCGAGGGGTACGTGAGATTATTTAAAAATATTCTAAAAATAGCAACAATTCAAAAATCCTTTATAAATATATTTATTGAATAACACTTCAACAAAATATGCATGTAAGTTCATAAATGTCAGGCTTGGACTTGGTCTTGGTTTGTTTTCCCGAGGTGCAAAGCGAATGGAGTGGAAACGGCGTGAAGGTAAAGACATCTTTATTTTAACACTAAAACTAAAAACAGGAACCAACAAAAAGCGCGCACAATGGCGGTACAAAAAACTGGGCTATGAAACAAAAGACTAGCACAAAGACTATAAACTACAAACATGAAACAAAAACACTTGCGCAGTGGCATGAATAACAAAAACTTACGTGGACAAAATGGACAGCATTGCAAGGCATGAAGCAGATAATTGAGGGCGTGAATGAGGTGATGTTGCCAGACCGACTAACTGGTAACTGTGGCTTAAATAATGAACATGATAACAGGTGTGAGACAAGACAGGTGAACTGGTTGGTTGTCATGGTAACAAAACAGGGAGTGAAAAAAAAAAGGAACTTAGAGTCCAAAGGGTCAAAAGCACCTGGTATTCCTAGGCAGTCTCCCATCCAAGTACTAACCAGGCCAGACGCTGCTTGGCTTTGAGAACAGATAAGATTGGGGATGCTCAGGATAATATGGCCATGCAAAACTCATGATCAGACATGACAGAAAACTAAATCAGTTGGCATGGTAAGACAAACAAGGAAATGCAAAACAAAACCAAATGTCCAAAAAACTAAACATAGCATGACCAAAACAAAACATGAACCATAAGCGTGACAATAAACTGTTTAGAAAAAAAAATGCAACAATGCAATATTCAGTGTTAACAGTTTTTTTTTTGTGAACATGTTCCATAAATATTGATGTTAAAGATTTATTTTTCTGTGTAGAAATGTTTAGAATTAATTCATGAATCCAGATGGATCTCTATTTCAATCCCCAAAGAGGGCACTTTAAGTTGATGATTACTTCTATGTGTAGAAATCTTTATTTATAATTGAATCACTTGTTTATCCATCCGTCCATCCATCCATCCATCCATCATCTTCCGCTTATCCGAGGTCGGGTCGCGGGGGCAGCAGCCTAAGCAGGGAAACCCAGACTTCCCTCTCCCCAGCCACTTCGTCTAGCTCTTCCCGGGGGATCCCGAGGCGTTCCCAGGCCAGCCGGGAGACATAGTCTTCCCAACGTGTCCTGGGTCTTCCCCGTGGCCTCCTACCAGTTGGACGTGCCCTAAACACCTCCCTAGGGAGGCGTTCGGGTGGCATCCTGACCAGATGCCCGAACCACCTCATCTGGCTCCTCTCGATGTGAAGGAGCAGCGGCTTTACTTTGAGTTCCTCCCGGATGACAGAGCTTCTCACCCTATCTCTAAGGGAGAGCCCCGCCACACGGCGGAGGAAACTCATTTCGGCCGCTTGTACCCGTGATCTTATCCTTTCGGTCATGACCCAAAGCTCATGACCATAGGTGAGGATGGGAACGTAGATCGACCGGTAAATTGAGAGCTTTTCCTTCCGGCTCAGCTCCTTCTTCACCACAACGGATCGATACAACGTCCGCATTACTTAAGACGCCGCACCGATCCGCCTGTCGATCTCACGATCCACTCTTCCCTCACTCGTGAACAAGACTCCTAGGTACTTGAACTCCTCCACTTGGGGCAGGGTCTCCTCCCCAACCCGGAGATGGCATTCCACCCTTTTCCGGGCGAGAATCATGGACTCGGACTAGGCTTGTTTATATTTTCAAAAATGTTTTATTTTCCAAATAGTTCAAGAAAGACAACTACAAATGAGCAATATTTTGCACTGATATACAATTTGATAACTCAGAATCTGATGACATAGTGCTGTATTTTACTTCTTTATCTCTTTTTTCCAACCAAATATGCTTTGCTCTGATTAGGGGGCACTTGAATTAAAACAAATGTTCACAGGGGGTACATCACTGAAAAAATGTTGAGAACCACTGCTTTAGGGCATCACAAATTGGGCTGTTATTAAGAGAATGATTTATTTTTGGTGCTGTCTGGTTCCATCATGTAGATTTAGTTATTTGTGGTCATGCTTTGTCTGGTATTTGAACTTCCTTTCTCTCTCCAGGCAACATCTTTGTGGTGAGTCTGTCAGTCGCAGACCTGGTGGTGGCGCTCTACCCCTACCCTTTGGTACTGACAGCCATCGTCCACGACGACTGGACTATGGGGGACACGCACTGCCAGGCGAGCGGTTTCATCATGGGCATCAGCGTCATCGGCTCCATCTTTAACATCATGGCCATCGCCATCAACCGCTACTGCTACATCTGCCACAGCCTGAACTACGACCGCCTGTTCAGCCTCAGGAACACCTGCTGCTACCTGGGCCTCACCTGGATCTTCACGGCCATCGCCACCGTGCCCAACTTCTTTGTGGGCTCGCTTCAGTACGATCCTCGCATTTACTCCTGCACTTTCGCCCAGACAGTTAGCTCTTACTACACCATCTCCGTGGTCATCATCCATTTCCTGATCCCGCTGCTGGTGGTGTCGTACTGCTACTTGAGGATATGGGTGAGGGTGATCCAGGTGAAACATCGGGCGAAACCAGAACAAAGAGCCAAACTAAAACCCAGCGACGTAAGGAACTTCCTGACTATGTTCATGGTGTTTGTGTTGTTTGCTGTCTGCTGGGCGCCGTTGAACCTGATCGGCCTGGCGGTGGCGATCAACCCGGCCAGAGTTGCTCCGAACATACCGCAGTGGCTGTTTGTCACCAGCTACTTCATGGCATACTTCAACAGCTGCCTCAACGCCATCATATACGGACTGCTGAACCAAAACTTTCGTAAAGAATACAAGACGATCGTCCTCGCTCTGTGCATCCCACGCTTGCTCCTGGTGGAAACCTCAAGGTGTGCCACAGAGGGTCTGAAGAGTAAACCCTCAGCGGCTGTGACAAACAATATCATAGCGGAGATAAACGTATAACAACGGGCATTTCTCGGGAATCCGGGTTCACCTGCTGCCTTCAGACATGCCATCGTTTTGTTTGCTGCTTATTCTGTTCTGGTTTTACACCATACTTGCCAACCCTCCCGATTTTCCCGGGAGACTCCCAAATTTCAGTGCCCCTCCCGAAAATCTCCCGGGGCAACCACTCTCCCGAATTTCGTGTACGGAGTAGTACACGGACATAGGGAGAAGTACAGAGCGCCAATAAACCTTGAAGGCACTGCCTTTGCGTGCCAGCCCAATCACATAATATCTATGGTTTTTCACACACACAAGTAAATGCAAGGCATACTTGGTCAACAGCCATACAGGTCACACTGAGGGGTGGCCGTATAAACCACTTTAACACTGTTACAAATATGCACCACACTGTGAACCCACACCAAACAAGAATGACAAACACATTTCGGGAGAACATCCGCACCGTAACACAACATACACACAACATAACAAATACCCAGAAGCCCTTGCAGCACTTACTCTTCCGGGACACTACAATATACATCAACCGAAACCACGCCGCCCCCTATCTCTCGAATTCCGAGGTCTCAAGGTCGGCAAGTATGTTTTACACCAGGAGCTGAAGCCCGACTACACCTTGACACATGCCAAGCTTAGGTGGACCACGGCAACACCCAAGGTGCTTTGGTATTACAAAATAATCACACCATATTTATTTTCTCACCATACACATCTGTTGTGTTCCACCGAACAATAAATGTACAGACAAACCCTGATTTTGCCCAAAAAATGTGTCAGTTTAAGAAGAGCAAAGTCTTTGACACAACACGACTGTTTTCCGGCATGGTTGCATCACCTGCGCCGTCACTGCATTCGTCTTTTACGTTCTGATCAAATATAAACTCAATAAAAAAAGTGTGTTTTTTTATGTCACTGTGTTTTGATCTTTTAGAAGATAACAAAAAAGCTTCAGTGCAATCCGCCAAATGTCATGTCTTTGTGATCATGTTCTGTTTAGTTACAGTATGATCTGTTTTGCTTTTGACTCCATTAGTTCCTGTTTTTGCGCACCCTGGATTGTTTTAGTTTCCATGACAACAATTAGTTTTCACCTATCATGTCACGCATCTGGTTCATTTGGACTCATGCACCTGTTAATCACCACAGCATCATTTAAGCCTGTAGTTGCCAGGCAGTCAGCCTGGCGACATCACCTCCGACACACCCATGTTATCCATGCCGATGATCCATGCTCTTTCTCAGTCACGGTAAGTGTTTTCGTTTTTGTTGTCCACAGTTTTGCCTTAGTGCAAGTTTAAGTTTTCATAGCCACGTTTTTGTACCTCCTCCGTGAGCGCCTTTCGTTTGTTCCTTTTTTTTGAGTTAGGATCAAAATATGTCATTACCTTCACGTCGTGTCCGGTCCAGTTGCGGGAAAACAAACCACACCAAAGTCCTCTCGCCTTGACAGCCGACCAATGAGCGAACTCAAACTCAAGGCTTTGCACTCAACACTGAGATCAGATCCTAAGGATTACACGCTTACTTGAAAGTCTGTGGAGAATATTGAAAGTCTGGAATCACTGATTGTACTTTTGTAATACCGCTCTATGGTTTCATCTTCAAAGTGTATAAGTATGAAGTATAAGCCTTTGTTCACAAGAAAATGTCAATCAATCAATCAATGTTTATTTATATAGCCCCAAATCACAAATGTCTCAAAGGACTGCACAAATCATTACGACTACAACATCCTCGGAAGAACCCACAAAAGGGCAAGGAAAACTCACACCCAGTGGGCAGGGAGAATTCACATCCAGTGGGACGCCAGTGACAATGCTGACTATGAGAAACCTTGGAGAGGACCTCAGATGTGGGCAACCCCCCCCCCCCCCAGGGGACCGAAAGCAATGGATGTCGAGCGGGTCCAACATGATACTGTGAAAGTTCAATCCATAGTGGCTCCAAGACAGCAGCGAGAGTCCCGTCCACAGGAAACCATCTCAAGCGGATCAGCAGCGTAGAGATGTCCCCAACCGATACAGGCGAGCGGTCCATCCTGGGTCCCGACAAGCGGTCCATCCTGGGTCTCGACTCTGGACAGCCAGTACTTCATCCATGGTCATCGGACCGGACCCCCTCCACAAGGGAGGGGGGGATATAGGAGAAAGAAAAGAAGCGGCAGATCAACTGGTCTAAAAAGGAGGTCTATTTAAAGGCTAGAGTATACAGATGAGTTTTAAGGTGAGACTTAAATGCTTCTACTGAGGTAGCATCTCGAACTGTTACCGGGAGGGCATTCCAGAATACTGGAGCCCGAACGGAAAACGCTCTATAGCCCGCAGACTTTTTTTGGGCTCTAGGAATCACTAATAAGCCAGAGTCTTTTGAATGCAGATTTCTTGTAGCTTTCATTATTAATCACTTTGTTGCTGTTGGATTGCTAGACTTTGGATTTGAAGTGATAAGGCAGGGCTTGTAACTAAAAACTGAAATCCTTCATTGATTTGTATGCTGCTTTTATCAGGTTTTTAACAGATGCATGCATGACTGTGTTGCCACAAACACTCTTATAAGAAAAGAAAAACAAAGAAAGGAGCAGAAGCTAATACAAAGTAAACATTTATCCGTATCAGAAGCCCAAAGGGCCTGATATGCATCAGGCTCCAGTGATGTGATTGCATGATTATGCAAAATCACAACACATGCCACCTCGGCTTGTTTTGCTCCGAAACATAACTTCCCAACAATCTTATCTGCGGTTCACCTCTCTTAGAAGCCCAAAGATGTATTACTGCCTTGAAACATTACAAAGGCACTCAGTGGAGTGCAGGCCTCCGTCAAGGTGAAAAGATGTGGTCTGCATACCAACGCTAAAGATTCCTGGCAAAGAACAGTACGCTGGACGGGGGACGTTTTCATTCACATTGTTGCATGGACTGTATGGCAGTGAAAGTGGATTCATTAAGAAAAATTGATGTGGGTGCTCTGCCAAGTCTCGGGGGGTTTATGGAAGTAAACACTATCAATGGGAAATATGCAGCTTCTACAGAAATACTCTTTTAGTAATTTACATATAATTGACTTACACAAAACGTTACCGCTTGCTTAATGTGTAGTCGATACGAGAGACTACCAAAAACCTTTTCATAAAAAATGCAAAAAACATACGGTGTCCGACAAAAAAAAAGTAGTACAACCCTCACATTTCCGCTACCATCTTCTCAAAGAACAGTACAATGAAATTCAATCAATCAATCAATGTTTACTTATATAGCCCTAAATCACTAGTGTCTCAAAGGGCTGCACAAACCACTACCACATCCTCGTTCGGCCCACATAAGGGCAAGGAAAACTCACACCCAGTGGGACGTCGGTGACAATGATGACTATGAGAACCTTGGAGAGGAGGAAAGCAATGGATGTCGAGCGGGTCTAACATGATACTGTGAAAGTTCAATCCATATTGGATCCAACACAGTCGCGAAAGTCCAGTCCAAAGCGGATCCAACACAGCAGCGAGAGTCCCGTTCACAGCGGAGCCAGCAGGAAACCATCCCAAGCGGAGGCGGATCAGCAGCGCAGAGATGTCCCCAGCCGATACACAGGCGAGCAGTACATGGCCACCGGATCGTACCGGACCCCCTCCACAAGGGAGAGTGGGACATAGGAGAAAAAGAAAAGAAACAGCAGATCAACTGGTGTAAAAAGGGAGTCTATTTAAAGGCTAGAGTATACAAATGAGTTTTAAGGTGAGACTTAAATGCTTCTACGGAGGTGGCATCTCAAACTTTTACCGGGAGGGCATTCCAGAGTACTGGAGCCCGAAATGAAAACGCTCTATAGCCCGCAGACTTTTTTGGGGCTTTGGGAATCACTAATAAGCCGGAGTCCTTTGAACGCAGATTTCTTGCCGGGACATATGGTACAATACAATCGACAAGATAGGATGGAGCTAGACCGTGTAGTATTTTATACGTAAGTAGTAAAACCTTAAAGTCACATCTTAAGTGCACAGGAAGCCAGTGCAGGTGAGCCAGTACAGGCGTAATGTGATCAAACTTTCTTGTTCTTGTCAAAAGTCTAGCAGCCGCATTTTGTACCAACTGTACTCTTTTAATGCTAGACATGGGGAGACCCGAAAATAATACGTTACAGTAGTCGAGGCGAGACATAACAAACACATGGATAATGATCTCAGCGTCGTTAGTGGACAAAATGGAGCGAATTTTAGCGATATTACGGAGATGAAAGAAGGCTGTTTTAGTAACACTTTTAATGTGTGACTCAAAGGAGAGAGTTGGGTCGAAGATAATACCCAGATTCTTTACCGAGTCACCTTGTTTAATTATTTAGTTGTCAAATGTTAGAGTTGTATTATTAAATAGAGGTCAGTGTCTAGCAGGACCGATAATCAGCATTTCTGTTTTTTTGGCGTTGAGTTGCAAAAAGTTAGCGGACATCCATTGTTTAATTTCATTAAGACACGCCTCCAGCTGACTACAATCCGGCGTGTTGGTCAGCTTTAGGGGCATGTAGAGTTGGGTGTCATCAGCATAACAGTGAAAGCTAACACCGTATTTGCGTATGATGTCACCTAGCGGCGGCATGTAGATGCTGAAGAGTGCAGGGCCAAGGACCGAACCCTGGGGAACTCCACACGTTACCTTAACATAGTCCGAGGTCACATTGTTATGGGAAACGCACTGCATCCTATCAGTAAGATAAGAGTTAAATCAAGACAGGGCTAAGTCTGATATACCAATTTGTGTTTTGATACGTTCTAATAAAATATTATGATCGATGGTATCGAAAGCAGCGCTAAGATTTTCCGGACCATTGACAAGCGCTTTTGTATCGTCCTTGCCATTTCCAGGTCCGAAATGGCGGTCAAAGTATCCCTTGAGGCTTTAGGAATGTAAGAAGTAGCCATACTCCCTTCTTATCTCTTCCAGTCCCAGGCTTAGCAGAACAACAGATAAGTGTATTCGTTCCGGTAGATGTGGGCGGGGGAGATTTTGAAGAAGACAGCGCATCCGTAGGGTTTTTAGATCAACTAGGCAACGTGAATTGAATGTGTTGTTTTTTTAGGTTGGTCTCTCCAAAGCTTTGGAATAAATTGCAAAATACCTATTCTGTTCTGGGTTATCATTTAAAATCATCTTATGTGTCATAAAAAGAACTTGGGATTGACCAGCAATTTAAATTTCCTCGGAGGAACATCTGGTTCAAACGCAACAGGTGTCTGACAAAAAAAAAAATAGTACAACCCTCACATTTCCACAACCATCTTCTCAAAGAACAGTACAATGAAATAAAACTTTTCCAGACTATTGACAAGCGCTTTTGTGTCGTCCTCGCCAGTTCCAGGTCCGAAATGGGGGTCAAAGAAGTAGCCATACTCTCTTCTTATCTCTTCCAGTCCCAGGCTTAGCAGAACAACAGATAAGTGTATTCGTTCCGGTAGATGTGGGCGGGGTAGATATTGAAGAAGACGGCGCATCCGTAGGGTTTTTAGATCAACTAGGCAAAGCGAATTGAATGTGTTGTTTTTTTAGGTTGGTCTCTCCGAAGCTTTGGAATAAATTGTAAAATACCTATTCTGTTCTGGGTTATCATTTAAAATCATCTTATGTGTCATAAAAAGAACTTGGGATTGACCAGCAATTTATATTTCCTCGGAGGAACATCTGGTTCAAACGCAACAGGTGTCTGAAAAAAAAAAAATAGTACAACCCTCACATTTCCACAACCATCTTCTCAAAGAACAGTACAATGAAATAAAACTTTTCCAGACTATTGACAAGCGCTTTTGTGTCGTCCTCGCCAGTTCCAGGTCCGAAATGGGGGTCAAAGAAGTAGCCATACTCTCTTCTTATCTCTTCCAGTCCCAGGCTTAGCAGAACAACAGATAAGTGTATTCGTTCCGGTAGATGTGGGCGGGGTAGATATTGAAGAAGACGGCGCATCCGTAGGGTTTTTAGATCAACTAGGCAAAGCGAATTGAATGTGTTGTTTTTTTAGGTTGGTCTCTCCGAAGCTTTGGAATAAATTGTAAAATACCTATTCTGTTCTGGGTTATCATTTAAAATCATCTTATGTGTCATAAAAAGAACTTGGGATTGACCAGCAATTTATATTTCCTCGGAGGAACATCTGGTTCAAACGCAACAGGTGTCTGAAAAAAAAAAAATAGTACAACCCTCACATTTCCACAACCATCTTCTCAAAGAACAGTACAATGAAATAAAACTTTTCCAGACTATTGACAAGCGCTTTTGTGTCGTCCTCGCCAGTTCCAGATCCGAAATGGCGGTCAAAGTGTCCCAACTTGTCAGATTATATCCTCAATTATCTACTTTTCGGATGATATACATGATTTATGATCTACAAAGAAACTTCCAAGGAGTAGGGAAGTGAGGAAACAGCAGACCACTCCATGATCATCACCGCCGGTCACTCGAAACGAGTGGTAGGGGGGTATCCCTTTATGGAGGATGACTGAGTTTAACGTGGGGAAACTGGTGCACTGACAGTCACCACACGATCCTTGACAGAATCAGGTCAGGGTCCAGTGGCATGGATTCCAAGACGACTGGGGACCCTTTTCTCCTGCAGCCTTGTCCAGCCATCCCAACTGTTGTGGTAGTTCTTAAAACTACCGTCTTCCACCTGCTCCGTAGTTGAGGTCTTCACCGTATCCCTGGCTAGGAAGGCAGTCAGGTACCAGGCCTTTGCCAAGGGCCACCTGGGGTAACAGCAGGGGCATCGCCAGACATATTTCACTGGGGCACGTGCCCCACTGTTGATCTGCAGTGCCCCAGTAAAAATTTCACCAATAAAAAAAAACGCTTCAGAGTTTTAAGTCTACATAACATAGACAACAGCACACATACTACTTAATATTGTAATTGATTGCTACTGTATTCACTCCACGTAACAGTGAGCACATGGCTACTTAATATGGTAATTTATTCACGTGTGGATCGAGACTTCGGTTGAGAAAGAGGGGGGGGGGGGGTTCGAATCACTGGGTGAGGTAGGTGACGTTAGCCAACAACAATTTGTTAATTACAATATTTTGATTTTGATTTGACTCAAACTGTATGGATTTAAGAAAGTTATTCGCCCGCAGCAATGAAGAAGACGCGAGGAATGAGAGATGTAAGTGAAGTCCTAGCTAGCTAGGCAACATCATTGTCTTAAGTTGATGCTAAGTTAGCTAACATTATTCCTTGTATCAAGACAAACATATTCATTTGCTGTACGAGCTGTCGGGGGAATTTCCAATGAACATGAAACATAATGTTGGTTATTGTCTGCTGCTTCTGCATCAATGATGATTTGGAGTCAGCATGTATGTGTTGAGTGCTTCTCAAATGGTTTTATCTTCAGGAAGAAAAATTTTTTTCCATATCATCAAGTCGTGAGCCAAATTTTGAAATCATTCAAGTTTATTTCACAGAAATTGTTTTGTGTATATTTTACAGTTTTGTGTATCTGAAATAGGATTAGCCACATTGCCAGAAATGGAAATTAAATCATATAAAAGAACCCAGAGATGTAGGGGTGCTTTATTTTTTGTTTTACTTTTGTAGATGTTAAATTTGCAGATGATTACTGCAATATATATTTCAAAAAGATTCATTGCTCTTCCTTTTTGCTTTTACCAGTAGCAGTTTAGAAGTCTGGAGTAAAAAAGTGCAGAAGTAGGTCAAATGCATTAGTTAATTTCAGGTGGTTCATCAAAGATCCATACAACATAATCTGATATGATTTCATAGTTTAAAGCACTATTTATGTATTTTTTTATGATAAATAAGTGCTAAAAAGGTTTTTGCTCGCGCGCTTTGCACGCTCACATGAATTATTTGTGCCCCGGGTGTGCCCCAGTACAGTATTAGGTCTAGTGACGCCCCTGGTAGACGGTGAGAAGGAGGTGATGTTGCCAGGACGAAGAACAGAAACAGACAGGCTTAAATAATACTGTGGTGATTAGTGAAAACAGGTGTGAGACATGAGGACAGGTGAAAACTAATGGGTAGTCATGGTGACAAAACAAACCAGGAAGTGCAAAAACTGGAACCGAGTGTTAAAAAACAAACAGAACATGACTAAAACAAAACATGATCACATAGACATAACAAAGACATATCATTAAGATGATCAGTGTTTCCACAAAGATAAATATCATGAATTATTAATAATAACATAGAGTTAAAGGTAAATTAAGCAAATTGGCTATTTCTGGCCATTTATTTAAGTGTGTATCAAACTGGTAGCCCTTTGCATTAATCAGTACCCAAGAAGTAGCTCTTGGTTACAAAAAAGGTTGGTGACCCCTGGTCTAATGGTTGTCATAGAAATAATCCGTATTAAAGTCCTTATGTGACAATCCGTCACTTCACTTCGGTTTGTGGCATAGCTCGGTTGGTGGAGTGGCCGTGCCAGCAACTGGAGGGTTCCAGGTTCGATCCCCACTCCCGCCATCCTTGTCACTGCCTTTGTGTCCTCGGGCAAAACGCTCCGAGTCCCACCCGCACTGGTTTAACTGTAACTTATTTATTGGGTTTCACTATGTAAAGCGCTTTGAGTCACTATAGAGAAAAGCGCTATTTAAATATAAATAAGTTCACTTTTTTGATTTCCATTTCCTGCATGTCTCCACTGAGCGCTCGTTTCCCTCACCTGTCCCTGATTGCCAGCCCGGCACACCTGGTTGCAGTTGCCAATCAACCTCGCCTGTTCCTCAGGGCTCAAGGATTGTAGTTATGTGGAAGACCTTTTGGATGCATGACTGCTCCTCAAGACTCTTCTCCTGTTTCCTGCATCTTGGGGTTCCATGCGGGTTCCTGACAACCTATTAGGGACGGCGTGGCGCGGTGGGGAGAGTGGCCGTGCCAGCAACCTGAGGGTTCCTGGTTCGATCCCCACCTTCTGCCAACCTAGTCACATCCGTTGTGTCCTTGAGCAAGACACTTCACCTTGATCCTGATGGGCCGTGGTTAGCGCCTCGCATGGCAGCCCCCGCCATCAGTGTGTGAATGTGTGAGTGAATGGGTGAATGTGGAAATACTGTCAAAGCGCTTTGAGTAGCTTGAAGGTAGAAAAGCGCTTGTCAGGTTCAAACACTGATTACATCTATTAAACGAGACAAGAAGCAAGGAATTAAACAGAGACAGAAATAAATTTGGCTCAATTTGAGGACAAACGTCTGGGCTGTACTTTTGTACAGTCTCCAGTACGCTCTGGCGAAAGATTGTACGCCACCTCTTTTTATTTGGACTTTTCCTGTTTATATAACAACAGCTTTTTTCTAAAGGAATGGGGGGTATGTACACAGCCATTGTTTTCGGTCACATTAACACAAAAGAAAAAGATGCCTCGGGCTTGTGCTGGTCCTGGATCGAGCTTGGGCAGGTCTTGGATCACAATAGTTAACTCCTCCCGTCTCCTCCCGTCGTACTCAATGGAATTTCACAAAGCTTTGGCTTGGTACAACAAAGAAAGCCTCTGTCTGCTCGCCGGAAGTTTCCGAAAACGGAAACTATTGTGATAACTTACACATAATTATTCTAAAAGCGTAATACAAGAATAACCCATTTACCATTTATATATTTTTGAAAGAATACAATAAAATTATCCGCAAACAGACGTGATGTGAATGGCGGACACACCCCACCACTTGGTTTGGACATCACTGGGTAAATATTTTGTTATTTTTGCTCTGTAACAATTTATTTAGTAACTTCCATTTTCGTTGTTGACGAAATGTTGATGCTGCTGTTAGTTCAGCTCTACACCTTTGTACTCCTTCGTTGTCAAAGTTAAGTGCTCTCTCTACATTTTGTGTGCCTCAAAAAATTGTATATCCTTCTTTAGCCCTTCTCCAACACATGTTGTAGATTTATCTAATTTACAACGCACTTTGTTTGTCTCTTTGTTTCGCTGATTCACTTTCAGCTAGCTAGCTGCTAAGCTAATGGAGCTAAGCTAGCCTCGGTCAGAAGCCCCCCGCTCCAAAGACAGCAAGAACTCGACTCGGTGAAGGAAAACACCTCCAGGAGAGCCTGGACGTCAGGGTACAACACTGTTTTATTTTCATAAATGTGGAGAGGCTTTTGCTTTCCAGCAAAATGTCTTTGTCTTTGTTTGTGTCTCTCTCTCTCTGGCTCCCACTCCAACTCCAAGAGTGTGTCTCATCCCGGCTGCTGCTAATAAAGGCGACATGTGATTAGATAACAGGTCCACCTGGGCCATCTACTCACCTGTAGCTGTCTTAGAGGCAGGTCTGGCACACCCTGTTCCGCAGCAGCCCCGCAGGCCACGCCCCCCTCCACAATGGGCAATTTCAAATAATCTGGGATATTTTTTGTTTTTATACCACGTTGAAAATAAACTACTTTTTCTTTCTTTTTTTCAACTCTATCTGGTAATACACTTATTAAATTACCCAAAATGTGTATTTTTATTCATCTCAGGCAATTTTAATCCTGATCTAAATAAGTTTATTTTAACCACGACATTACAGGACAGAAAGTAACAGGAATCATTTTTGAGCGAAGAGTCACCAAACACTTAAAATGTCACCATGTGACATTTATACTAATTGCATGTTCACGCTAAGAACGTCACAGTTATTCAGCAAAAAAATGGCATTTAAAAAAAAAAAAAGAAAAAAACATTAAAAATGTATTTGGTGACAGGACTGTGCTGACATTTTAACAACACAAATTGTTACGGAGAGGTCGTATGTCAATGTGCCGATCGTTTTTCCAGGACTGCGATTAGATGGCGACTTGTCCAGGGTGTATTCCGCCCTCCACCCAAATGCAGCTGAGATAGACTCCAGCACCCCCCGCAACCCCAAAAGGGACAAGCAGTAGAAACTGGATGGATAGATGGGTTTTTCCAGGATGCAGACGGAACTCTGGAGGCAGTGTGCAGGTAGGTTTTCTGATTTATTCTCTATAAATCAGTCGAAATACAAAAGTACCGGAAAGCGTGCCGATAGCACTGCAAGCTAAGGAAAAAGCAAAAGCTCAACATAGAAACAGGCAAAGAAATGCCGAAGCTAAACTGAGGAATCAAAAAGGTATTCAACGTAACTTGTTGCATGAAGCAAACAAAACAGCCAGACAAAAAGAAGGAATAAATAGCTCTCCGATTAGTGCCCGGGAGCAGGTGAGCGTCTCCAACACTAATCAGCGGCAGGTGAAAATAATCAGCACCCACGGCAACCAAGAAAACACAAAACCCAGGTGTGCTGAAACAGAACAAAGGAAGTCTTTAACCCTACAAAACGTTATCCGGGCAACAGATCATAATATCGTAAATTTGATTTTGCAAAAAAAAAAATAGATAAACTTTCAAGACTTGGGCTAACGTGCAGTTTCCTGCGAGGATTGTTTTCCTGTGGTGCAAAGCGACTGGACTGGACAAGGCTTGCAGGTAAAGACATGATTTCATTTTACTTAAAAAAGGAACAAACAAAAAGGCGCGCACAGAGCGGAGAACAGACTTGGCTAAGAAAAACAAAAAATAACACAAAGGCAGAACTATGGACATCAAACAAAACTACACTTATGGTGACGTGAGCAGGACCGCATGAACTTTCATATCAAGAGCTACGGCATAAACAGAGTCTAGAGTATCAGGGGTGAATCAAGAGTGATGTCACCAGGTCGACTACCTGGCAAATACGGGCTTAAATAATGTTGACATGATTAACACAGGTGCGTGAGTCCTAAACAAATCAGGTGCGTGAGTCCAAATGAATCAGGTGAACTAATTGGTCGTCATGGTGACAAAAAAAACAAGAGGGCACAAAGAGTCCAAAACCCAAAAAGAACATAACTAAACAAAACGTGACCACAGAACTTGGCATAAGCGAACTTGCAAAGAATCTGAATGATGCAACTTCATGTTGATTTGTGGAATGTTCACATTTTTTAATGATGTCAGTGTAAGAGGACTGTGTAATCTTTGATTTTTCCGTATATAAATATATATATATATATATATATATATATATATATATATATATATATATATATATATATATATAGGTGGCGACTTGTCCAGGGTGTACCCCGCCTCCTGCCCGATTGTAGCTGAGATAGGCCCCAGCGTCCCCCGCAAACCCAAAAGGGAATAAGCGGTAGAAAATGGATGGATATATATGTATATATATATAGACATATATATATGTATATATATATATATATATATATATATATATATATATATATATATATACATCCATTTTCTATATATATATATACATATATATGTATATATATATACAAGAAATGGCAAAAACAAAGGATGCATGTGCATGTACGAGCCAGTCTGCCCCACAACAAGAGGATGGAGACAAAGAAGGAGCTTATTGACAACAATGGCAGACTCGTACAAAGCTCTTCGGGTGAATTTCTGCCACATATGGAACGATCCGCTGACCACACACTTAAGAAAAACGTTATTTGCAGGAAATTTAAAAGAAGACGAGAGTATTTTATAAACACCTCCGCCATGCCTCAATGGTGTGATTACAAGTTATCCATCCATCCATTCATTTTCTACCGCTTATTCCCTTCAGGGTTGCGGCGGTGCTGGAGCCTATCTCAGCTACAATCTGGTGTAATGGTGGCGTACACCCTGGACAAGTCGCCACCTAATCGAAGGGCCAACACGGATAGACAGACAACATTCACACTCACATTCACACACTAGGGCCAATTTAGTGTTGCCAATCAACCTATCCCCAGGTGCATGTTTTTACAAGTTATGCAGGTCCAAAATAAACAAAAACATGTACCAATAGGTAAGAAAAGTTGCATAATAGGGCCCCTTTAAAGATGAATATACAGAAACATACTGTATATAAAAAGAAATAAGTGTTACATACTATTACATAATCTATGTTTTTACGAATGTTACATTCATACATTATATTACATTTACTTGAATAATATTTTGTTGTGAAAATTGTGCATTTGCATGCATTTTAATGGGCAAAAAGGACGAAAGAAACAGTTATCCTCTGTGGAAACATCAATGCAGGAAATGTAGCTTTGTAGAACTTAGACTTAGACAAACTTTATTGATCAGTAAAACTTAGACTTAGACAAACTTTATTGATCAACAAGGGAAATAGTTCCAGACAGTAGCTCAGTTTCAAAGGATGGAAAGAGTATGGATGGAAAGGATAATGCAGGTATTAGGTAGACAAAAAAAATTTTATTTTATTTTTTTATTTATTTATTTATTTTTTAATTTTGTAATGGTACTTTAATTATTATTAATAGTTTATTGTTTTTATTTAAATAGTTTTGACATCCTCCATCCATCCATCCATCTTCTTCCGCTTATCCGAGGTCGGGTCGCGGGGGCAACAGCCTAAGCAGGAAAACCCAGACTTCCCTTTCCCCAGCCACTTCGTCTAGCTCTTCCCGGGGGATCCCGAGGCGTTCCCAGGCCAGCCGGGAGACATAGTCTTCCCAACGTGTCCTGGGTCTTCCCCGTGGCCTCCTACCGGTTGGACGTGCCCTAAACACCTCCCTAGGGAGGCGTTCGGGTGGCATCCTGACCAGATGCCCGAACCACCTCATTTGGCTCCTCTCGATGTGGAGGAGCAGCGGCTTTACTTTGAGTTCCTCCCGGATGGCAGAGCTTCTCACCCTATCTCTAAGGGAGAGCCCCGCCACACGGCGGAGGAAACTCATTTCGGCCGCTTGTACCCGTGATCTTATCCTTTCGGTCATGACCCAAAGCTCATGACCATAGGTGAGGATGGGAACGTAGATCGACCGGTAAATTGAGAGCTTTGCCTTCCGGCTCAGCTCCTTCTTCACCACAACGGATCGATACAACGTCCGCATTACTGAAGACGCCGCACCGATCCGCCTGTCGATCTCACGATCCACTCTTCCCTCACTCGTGAACAAGACTCCTAGGTACTTGAACTCCTCCACTTGGGGCAGGGTCTCCTCCCCAACCCGGAGATGGCACTCCACCCTTTTCCGGGTGAGAACCATGGACTCGGACTTGGAGGTGCTGATTCTCATTCCGGTCGCTTCACACTCGGCTGCGAACCGATCCAGTGAGAGCTGAAGATCCCGGTCAGATGAAGCCATCAGGACCACATCATCTGCAAAAAGCAGAGACCTAATCCTGCGGTCACCAAACCGGAACCCCTCAACGCCTTGACTGCGCCTAGAAATTCTGTCCATAAAAGTTATGAACAGAATCGGTGACAAAGGACAGCCTTGGCGGAGTCCAACCCTCACTGGAAACGTGTCCGACTTACTGCCAGCAATGCGGACCAAGCTCTGACACTGATCATACAGGGATCGGACCGCCACAGTAAGACAGTCCGATACCCCATACTCTCTGAGCACTCCCCACAGAGTGCTCAGAGAGTATTTTAGGCAATTATTAGTTATATATTTTCCGTTATGAGTGTTGTACAATAATACAATGCACTTATTTAATTACAATTTTCACATTTTAACTTGATGTTATGTTGATACGGTACATTCATGACAACGCCTGGCATGTACAAGCCAATTCTTGAGTGACAGCCCATGTTGCACTTATTACTTATTACAAAATATAACATATGTAATATTTACATATTATATATACAGTATATTATATATACTGATCTATTATATTATATCATATTTTTGTATACAATTGTGTTGGGCGTGGCCTGCGGACCTGCAGCAAAGCGGGGTGTGGCAGAACCCGACAGGTGCGTAGATGACACAGCTGAGAGTGTTTGTCTAATCACCTGTCGCTCTGTTAACCTTCCTCTTGTGTTAGCTTTCTGTTACCATCTCTTATGTTAACGGGTCGGTTTTGACCCATGTTTTAAATCAGCTGTAAAATACACTAAAAACTATTATCTATCATCCAATTTGTTTCTCATCTCTTGGTTACCTCGTTAGGCTTCCTTATCCTTGAAAATAATGGTTTTAATATTTTTGGTTTGGGCCATTGGGCCTTATTTTGTCAGTATACCCCTCAATTTCAATTTTTAAAAATGGTAAAACGAACCTCAAGAGAATCATATAAATAAAAAAAAAGGTTGTTGTGTTACCTAACTATTACTAAGGGATATCAGAACACATCTCTTAAATAAATGTGTTTTGTTTATTTTTTCATTTTAAGAATTTTAACTATAGTAACATTTATGGTGTTACGGGTCAATTTCGACCCATATATATTTACTTCAAGAAAAAGGCTAAAAAGTATTTTTTTCAGCAACAGAAATCCAACATCAAACAAACAACCAATCAAGCAAATGAAACCAAGAGAAATAGATTACTATTTCCAAAACTAATAAAAAAAACAAAATCAGAGTGGCAAAAAGTGACACTTTTAGTGTCCGTCTTTTGTTTGTTTTTGTACAGGATAACAAGGTAAAATGAGAATCCACTAAAGCTCACATTATTGGGAGAGGAGCTGGCTGTCAGTGTGTTCAGTTTTGGCTCTTATCATTGCTTTATCATCTTATTTTTAGAACCGGATCGAAACCGACCCTAACAACACCAAGGTCATAATTTCTACCAGAGCATTTTATAACTTAGTGAAAAAAATTAAAATATTTTATTTTGTTGACAAAGAGATTCCTGACAAAGTCAAAAAGCTTTGATGCAAAAAAATAAATGTATGTGGTGTTTTTATGCATTTAAAAACTAAAACGGGTCGGTGCCGACCCTAACACAAGACGAAGGTTAAAGGCAGCAGTCTGGAAGGAGCGGAGGAGTTGTTGATGGCGGTTGGCGAAGCACGAGGGGAGCGAGAGCAGGACAGGCCACTCGTAGGGAAACCATTCATGTGCTCGACCGAGGAAACACAATTGCTGAAAAGCACATAAAGACTTTGTACGATCTGGCGTTTATTGTAAAATAAACATTATTGTGGACCCTGAGAAGGAGTGGTGATGTTGGTGACTGGTGGCCCAAAGAACCCGGAAGAAAGCGACTTCCACAACAATGTGTATCGGCTGGGGACATCTCTGCGCTGCTGATCCGCCTCCGCTTGGGATGGTTTCCTGCTGGCTCCGCTGTGAACGGGACTCTCGCTGCTGTGTTGGATCCGCTTTGGACTGGACTCTTGCGACTGTGTTGGATCCATTATGGATTGAACTTTCACAGTATCATGTTAGTATCATCAATTGCTTTCCTCCTCTCCAAGGTTCTCATAGTCATCGTTGTCACCGACGTCCCACTGGGTGTGAGTTTTCCTTGCCCTTATGTGGGCCTACCGAGGATGTCGTAGTGGTTTGTGTTGTGGTTTGTGCAGCCCTTTGAGACACTAGTGATTTAGGGCTATATAAGTAAACATTGATTGATTGATTGAATGTATGTTATATTTACATATTATATATATACAGTATATAATACATACTGATATCTTACATTATTATATTATATTCTTATATAATTGTGACGGACTCAAGCCGTCGTGCGGGTTCCATGGACCATTCGATCGCAGGTGTAGACTTCTTTATTTTTTCAAAGTAAACAAGTCTTTTGCGGGTTGCTCTGCAGCCGTCCGCACCCTCACTGCTCGCTCCTCCGTGTAGCTTTTCAGCCGTCCACGTCGCTTCTGTCTGCCTCTTGCTCTCGCTCTCTCCCTCGTCGCATGCCTTGTTTGTTCTCTCGTGTCTCCTTCTCGCTCTTTCCTCGTTTCTCCACCACTCTTCCCCACGTTCACAGCCGCCGCCCCTTTTAACAGTGCGAGAAGATTCATTAATTGTGTCCAGGTGCACGATCCACGCACCTGATCTGGCTCGTGGCGTCGCTCCCGGCATGTCCCGCCTCGCCGCTCGCTCCCCATCTCCGCCTCCCCGCCGCCATCTCCAGTGTGCCCTGCCGCTCTTTTGGACCACAATAATAAATACAATATTTGACAATTCCCAATTCCCATGTACAATATTACAGTATATGTAACAGCTGTAGCAGGGGGGGGCTACAATAACATTTTGATGCAAAGCACACCATGGCAGAGATCTAACCACACATTATGCTAGTAGCCATCTTCCCCTTTGTGGCTGCATTAGCAGGCCTTGTAAAAGTTTTATAGACTTTTTTTAATCCGTTTTCTTAGACAATCAGATTAGTTGTTCCCTTGCGCCGCTGAAACAGACATGTGACAATGTCCTTAAGTACATTTGTGCGATCGTTTGGAGAATCTTTTTTATACAGCGATTAGTTCTGGCCCCAGTAAACATCGCTGAGCATTTATCAAAAAGATTATTATGTAAAAGTTGTTTTTCCACTAATGACTGTAAGGGATGTCAAACTCCTTTTCATTGAGGGCCACATCGCAGTTATGGCTGCCATCAGAGGGCCGCTTGTAACAGTAAATAATGTATGAATTTGCATCTGGATTTCATTATTAATTAAAAATATTTATATTTTTAAGTAGACTATTGAGTTTACAGTAAAAACTTTACTTTTAAAAAAAAAGTTTTGGTAAAAAAGTGTATTTTTTGTACGAGAGACGGTGTGGCGCATTTGGGAGAGTGGCCGTGCCAGCAAACTGAGGGTTCCTGGTTCAATCCTCACTTTCTACCAACCTCGTCACGTCCGTTGTGTCCTTGAGCAAGACACTTCACCCTTGCTCCTGATGGGTCGTGTTTAGAGCCTTGTACAGCAACTCCCGCCATCGGTGTGTGAATGGGTGAATGTGGAAATAGTGTCAAATCGCTTCGAGTACCTTGAAGTTAGAAAAGCGCCTGTCAGGTTCAAACACTCATGATATCTATTAAACAAGACATAAGGCAAGGAATTAAACAGAGACAGAATTAAATTTGGCTCAATTTGAGGAGAAACGTATGGGCTGTATTCTTGTACGGTCTCCAGCACGCTCTGGCGAAAGATTGTACGGCCTTTTTATTTGTGCGCGCCTTTTGTTAGTACCCTTTTGTTTGTTCTTGTTTTAGTGTTTAAATTAAAGTTTTCTTACTCAATGCCTGCCTCCTTCTCTGCATCTTGGGGTTCGTCAGCAACTCTATCTGACAAACACAAATACCAAAGGAAATAGCAACAATAATTACTTGTATTATCATCAATACAATTGTTCAAATGCAACAATACATACACGTAATGATAACTTGAAGTGCAAAAGAACGCAGATACATGGAGGGGAAGAAAGAGAAGCCAGCTATATTAACCTTGTAGATTGTTATAGTAACAATAGGGTGCAATTTAACACGGTACATATATTTTTTCTGTCAAAATGAAAAAGACAAAAAAGTCAATTACATTTAGTGAGAAAATATTAAGTACCTTATTGACACATAACATTTCTAGATGTTTGCGGGCCAGACAAAATGACGTCCCGGGCCTTAAATTTGGCCCTCGTGCTGCGAAGAAACAAAATATCTTTAGCAACGGGATGATTTCCAGCACTATGCATTCAACACAATGAACCCACAATGAAGGCGCAACGAGGCATTGCATGGACATGATGGCTGCAACCAGTCTCTTTGCACACAGGAACGTCTACGCTGTTGCATTTTACAGCAGGGAGCGTCTCTGCGACCGACTCAACTCTCTAAAGTCTCCAAATGGATTCGTGCATTGGATTGAGCGCGCCATGTGTGCTCATGCATATAATGTTTCTCTCTGCATGTCCCCACGGGCTTTGGGTCACAATCGTAGCAGGAGGTGTCACGGGTGCAGGCGGGGCGGATAAGAGCAGGAAATATCCATGATAAAGATCAGTTGTGTCAAATGGGTTGAATTATTTTGAGATGGATTCCGTTATAGCGGATTTCAGATGAGACTGGTGAAATAACTGAACTGTCCGCCCGTGGTCTCCCTTGCGGTTTGTTGATGAAAGCAGACAAACAGTATTCAGTCCCACTCAGCATTTGTAACAAATTACAATTACAGCAATAACAACTTTGGAGAAAAATAATAAATAATCATGTCTGTTCCAACACTAAATAGGGACCGATGATGATTTTTGTCTTTTATGACTTATAAATAGAAATGTCCGATTATGGCTTTTTTTGCCGATATTGTCCATCTCTTAATTACCGATACCGGTATATACAGTCGTGGAATTAACACATTATTTTGGTTAATTTTGTTGTGATGCCCCGCTGGATGCATTAAACAATATAACAGGGTTTTCCAAAATAAATCAACTCAAGTTATTGAAAAAAAAATGCCAACATGGCGCTGCCACATTTATTATTGAAGTCCATCCATCCATCCATTTTCTACCGCTTATTCCCTTTCGGGGTCGCGGGGGGCGCTGGCGCCTCACTCAGCTACAATCGGGCGGAAGGCGGGGTACACCCTGGACAAGTCGCCACCTCATCGCAGGGCCGAAACAGATAGACAGACAACATTCACACTCACATTCACACACTAGGGCCAATTTAGTGTTGCCAATCAACCTATCCCCAGGTGCATGTCTTTGGAAGTGGGAGGAAGCCGGAGTACCCGGAGGGAACCCACGCATTCACGGGGAGAACATGCAAACTCCACACAGAAAGATCCCGAGCCTGGATTTGAACCCAGGACTGCAGGACCTTCGTATTGTGAGGCAGACGCACTAACCCCTCTGCCACCGTGAAGCCATTTATTGAAGTCACAAAGTGCATTATTGTTTTTAACATGTCTCAAAACAGCAGCTTGGAATTTAGAGTTAGTGCTGCAAGGGTTATGTTGTGATCCGGCTTCCGGATCACACATCTAGTAGGTTTTGTCCCCTTTTTGTATTTTCCTATTACGTTTGATCATGTTTTGGACTCATTCGCTCCCGTTTCATAGCGCACTTCCTTGTTTACATTCGTCACCATGACTACCTAATTTGCTCCTCCTGCACGGCTCATTCACACACCGGTTTGTAATTATGTTTTCTGCTACCTAAGTTCGCTCTGGCCAGTTTGTTTGCACCTGCAACCGTTACGTGAGTAGTCCATGTTTATTTTGCTGCCTGCTAAATGTAGCTTGCCTCCGCGCGCTTGGCTCGCGCTTTATGGACTTCGAACTTCGTCTTCTGTTTATACTAGCATTTAGTTTTCTGTGCTCAGGCACGTCTTTGATTTGCTCTTGGTACAAGGGTTCTTTTGTAACTTCACATTAAAAAGCTGTTCATACCTTCATTCCTGCCTGCTGTGATCCTGCGCTTCGAGAGGCGACACTCCCTGCGCATCCACGATGCCGCCCAAACGTAACAGGTTACCTGGGTATTTTTTCTGTTGTGTTTATGTTGTGTTACGGTGCGGATGTTCTCCCGAAATGTATTTGTCATTCTTGTTTGGTGTGGGTTCACAGTGTGGCGCATATTTGTAACAGTGTTAAAGTTGATTATACAGACACCCTCAGTGTGACATGTATGGCTGTTGGCCAACTATGCCTTGCATTCACTTGTGACTGTGAAAAGCCGTAGATATTATGTGACTGGGCCTGTACGCAAAGGCAGTGCCTTTCAGGTTTAATGTCGCTCCGAACTTCTCCCTACGTCCGTGTACACAGCGGCGTTTTAAAAAGTCATACATTTTACTTATTGAAACCGATGCCGATAATTTCCGATGTTACATTTTAAAGCATTTATAATATTGGCAGTCCGATATTATCGGACATCCCTACTTATAAATGTTGTTTCAGTGTTGGATGCTGGTGTTAAACAATGACAAAGTGTTAAATTATCAGGTTTGCATAAGAGGCGGGGTGGGGTTGGGGTGGGTGGGGCGGGGTTAAGGGGGGAAGAGTATATTTCTAGCTAGAATTCACTGAAATTCAAGTATTTCTTGTATATATATATATATATATATATATACATATATATATATATATATATATATATATATATATATATATATATATATATATATAATACAAATACTTGAATTTCAGTGTTCATTTATTTACACATATATACACACATAACACTATTCTCTACTCATTGTTGTATTTGAAAGTGCAATGCTTTGCATCCAGTAGCAAAGCCTTTGAAGGAGCATAGGTATGGGCAGCATCTGTGACATTTAATTTGCAGGAAAGGAGTGAGTATAGGGTTGAATTGTCCATCTTAGTCTTTTTCTCTGTCACTGTCTTTTTTTGGACATTACTACTTGCCGATGGGATTCCGGATGTTGTGTGTCAGCTCTCGCTGGATCGGTTCGCAGCCGAGTGTGAAGCGACCGGAATGAAAATCAGCACCTCCAAGTCCGAGTCCATGGTTCTCGCCCGGAAAAGGGTGGAATGCCATCTCCGGGTTGGGGAGGAGACCCTGCCCCAAGTGGAGGAGTTCAAATACCTAGGAGTCTTGTTCACGAGTGAGGGAAGAGTGGATCGTGAGATCGACAGGCGGATCGGTGCGGCGTCTTCAGTAATGCGGACGTTGTACCGATCCGTTGTGGTGAAGAAGGAGCTGAGCCGGAAGGCAAAGCTCTCAATTTACCGGTCGATCTACGTTCCCATCCTCACCTATGGTCATGAGCTTTGGGTCATGACCGAAAGGATAAGATCACGGGTACAAGCGGCCGAAATGAGTTTCCTCCGCCGTGTGGCGGGGGCTCTCTCTTAGAGATAGGGTGAGAAGCTCTGCCATCCGGGAGGAACTCAAAGTAAAGCCGCTGCTCCTTCACATTGAGAGGAGCCAGATGAGGTGGTTCGGGCATCTGGTCAGGATGCCACCCGAACGCCTCCCTAGGGAGGTGTTTAGGGCACGTCCAACCGGTAGGAGGCCATGGGGAAGACCCAGGACACGTTGGGAAGACTATGTCTCCCGGCTGGCCTGGGAACGCCTCGGGATCCCCCGGGAAGAGCTAGACGAAGTGGCTGGGGAGAGGGAAGTCTGGGTTTCCCTGCTTAGGCTGTTGCCCCCGCGACCCGACCTCGGATAAACGGAAGATGATGGATGGTGTGTCAGTGAATTAACGTGCCGGCTGGAATAAACACACGCTGAGCGATAGTTCCGTGCCTGCCTACTTTATGGGTTATAGATAAAGCTATGGATAACGGAGACATATATAATGGTTTCTTTCTTGTTGTGTGTGCAGTTGTGCACTCTCCAAAAGCCGTAGATGTTATATGGAGGAAAAGCGGACGTGATGACAGGCTGTCCTCACTTATCGGGAGAAATTCCGGAGAATGGATGTCCCGGGAGATTTTTTGGGAGAGGCACTGATATTCCCGGAAAATTCGGGAGGGTTGGCAAGGGCGGCTGGGGCTAAAAATGTAGCTTACCACCACTAGGTGTGAATGAATGATGGGTTCCCACTTCTCTGTGAGCGCTTTGAGTATCTAATAATAGAAAAGCGCGATTGAAAATGTAATCCATTATTATTATTTGAAGCAAAAAGTTTTCAAAAAGGATTTGATATAAGTTTTAGGTACCATTTTCCATCGACGCTCCTACAACCCCGACATTCAACGGTCTTCCCCAAAAAAACATTTTAATTGGGTGGTGTATACACAGCTGCCAGTCTATTTAAACTTGATTTTATTCCAGGGCGCCGTTAATCCAAATAACAGGTGTGGCGTGCCGCCTGCGCCTCGTTTTACCACGAGCACTTATGGCATCAGGAATGCCAAAGGACACAGATAGGGTTTCCACACAGAGATGACCATGGGAAAGCCTTTTAAAAAAGGTCAGAGGTGAAAAAAAATGCCACGAGGGAACCCGTTATCCAACTTCCAAATCATGCACTCTCATTTCACTGCGAACATGACCTTTCTTAAGCTCCTATTTTTTGACGTGGTTGTTTTATTAAAATTCCTAATCCCAGCATAACGGGGGCGATCATATTTCCCAAAGCCCGATTGAACGCAATCGGACGGTGTTTTATTTATTTTTTTGCCAATGTTTGCAGAGAAAATATGACAGGCAGCTTGAACTTGCGTTTACATGTTTTAGGAACACTTTGTTTTTGTTTTTTGACTGGGAGTCGATCATGAACGATTCCCTAATTATGTTATGACAGAAGACTTCCAAGTTGCCTCAAAATAGAACCATTTGGAGTGCACTATTTTCTGGGGGTGGAAACAAACACAATGTACGGAACACCATCTCACGAGTATTCTGGAAATTTTGCGGTAATATGATATTTTTAAAGGGGAACATTATCACCAGACCTATGTAAACGTCAATATATACCTTGATGTTGCAGAAAAAAGACCATATATTTTTTTTAACCGATTTCCGAACTCTAAATGGGTGAATTTTGGCGAATTAAACGCCTTTCTATTATGATATGATATTTTTAAAGGGGAACATTATCACCAGACCTATGTAAACGTCAATATATACCTTGATGTTGCAGAAAAAAGACCATATATTTTTTTAACCGATTTCCGAACTCTAAATGGGTGAATTTTGGCGAATTAAACGCCTTTGTATTATGATATTATATGATATTTTTAAAGGGGAACATTATCACCAGACCTATGCAAGCGTCAATATATACCTTGATGGTGCAGAAAAAAGACCATATATTTTTTTAACCGATTTCCGAACTCTAAATGGGTGAATTTTGGCGAATTAAACGCCTTTCTGTTATTCGCACTCGGTTGTGACGTCACATAGATAGTCAATCCGCCATTTTCTCAAACACATTACACACACCAAGTCAAATCAGCTCTATTATTTTCCGTTTTTTCGACTGTTTTCCGTACCTTGGAGTCATCATGCCTCGTCGGTGTGTTGCCGGAGGGTGTAACAACACGATCAGGGACGGATTCAAGTTGTCTTACGTGGAGTGTGCATTGATTAGCACGGCATGCTAATCGATGCTAACATGCTATTTAGGCTAGTTGTATGTTCATTTGTAGTTATATTTTCATCCAGCCTTTCCCTCCACCCACATTTAATGCCAAACAAACACTTACCAATCAACGGATTTAAGTTGCTCCGGTGTCACAAGATGCGAAAGTCCCGATCGTTTGGTCTGCACATTTTACCGGCGATGCTAAGGCAGACATGGCACAGAGATGTATGGATATCCTGTGTTGGATCCGCTTTGGACTGGACTCTCGCGACTGTGTTGGATCCATTATGGATTGAACTTTCACAGGATCATGTTAGACCCGCTCGACATCCATTGCTTTCCTCCTCTCCAAGGTTCTCATAGTCATCATTGTCACCGATGTCCCACTGGGTGTGAGTTTTCCTTGCCCTTATGTGGGCCTACCGAGGATGTCGTAGTGGTTTGTGCAGCCCTTTGAGACACTAGTGATTTAGGGCTATATAAGTAAACATTGATTGATTGATTGAGATGCATTTACAACGATAAAGTCAATGAAATCACAAAGGTGAGTTTTGTTGATGTTATTGACTTATGTGCTAATCAGACATATTTGGTCGCGGCATGACTGCCAGCTAATCGATGCTAACATGCTATTTGGGCTAGCTGTATTTGCATCCAGCTATTCCCTCCACCCACATTTAATGCCAAACAAACACTTACCAATCGACAGATTTAAGTTGCTCCTGCACATTTTACCGGCGATGCTAAGCAGACATGGCACAGAGATGTATGGATATCCTGCAGATGCATTTGCAACGATAAAGTCAATGAAATCACAAAGGTGAGTTTTGTTGATGTTATTGACTTATGTGCTAATCAGACATATTTGGTCGCGGCATGACTGCCAGATAATCGATGCTAACATACTATTTAGGCTAGCTGTATTTGCATCCAGCTTTTCCCTCCACCCACATTTAATGCCAAACAAACACTTACCAATCGACGGAATTAAGTTGCTCCTGCACATTTTACCGGCGATGCTAAGGCAGACATAGGCACAGAGATGTATGGATATCCTGCAGATGCATTTCCAACGATAAAATCAATGAAATCACAAAGGTGAGTTTTGTTGATGTTATTGACTTATGTGCTAATCAGACATATTTGGTCGCGGCATGACTGCCAGCTAATCGATGCTAACATGCTATTTAGGCTAGCTGTATTTGCATCCAGCTTCTCCCTCCACCCACATTTAATGCCAAACAAACACTTACCAATCGACGGAATTAAGTTGGTCCTGCACATTTTACCGGCGATGCTAATGCAGACATAGGCACAGAGATGTATGGATATCCTGCAGATGCATTTCCAACGATAAAATCAATGAAATCACAAAGGTGAGTTTTGTTGATGTTATTGACTTATGTGCTAATCAGACATATTTGGTCGCGGCATGACTGCCAGCTAATCGATGCTAACATGCTATTTAGGCTAGCTGTATTTGCATCCAGCTTTTCCCTCCACCCACATTTAATGCCAAACAAACACCTACCAATCGACGGATTTAAGTTGCTCCTGCACATTTTACCGGCGATGCTAAGGCAGACATGGCACAGAGATGTATGGATATTCTGCGACACTCAATCGTAGCCAATTTTGTTTTCGCTATCTGCCTCCATTGTCAGGATCCACGTCTTGGATCATGGCATATTCTTGGTTTTGGTTCTGTTTGATATCACATTCTGTCTAGTGTTTGTCTTCCTCAGTTCTTTGTGGCACTTCCTGGTTTATTTCTGTTGTCCTAGCAACGCACTTGTGTCACCTGCCTTCCGTGTGATCACGCACACCTGCCCTTGATTATTTATCTCCCTATATATGCCCGCCTTTGTTTGACATTCAGTCTTGGACTCTTGCTTGCTACACGCAACAGCTGACGCCGCTCTTCCAACATTGTGGCAAATCTATTTTTGTATACTTGCTAGCTTATATGCTATTTTGTTTGTTTATGTCCCTAGCTTCCACGCTAGCGCCCTTTGTTCTTTCTAGCTCCCAAGCTAGTTCTGTTGGTTTTTGGTTAGTGCCTTTGTGCAAGTTTTTTTGTTCTTAGTTTGTTTTATTATATAAATAAATTCTTATTCTCACCCTCACGTTGTGTTCCATCTTCCGCTGCACCCACGAGAGAACAACTTGTCACCACAATGCCACCGAGACGTCACATCCATACTCCATCCATCCGTTTCAATACATGCGTAATCTGTTGAATCGCTTAAGCCGCTGAAATCCGAGTCTGAATCCGAGCTAATGTCGCTATATCTTGCTGTGCTATCCGCCATGTTGGCATCACTGGATGATGTCACAGGAAGATGGACGGTGGCTACACAGATTGCGAAAATCAGGCACTTTAATGCCTTTTTTCAGGATGTTCCATGATGGGTAAAATTTTGAAAAAAACTTCGAAAAATAAATGGGCCACTGGGAACTGATTTTTATTGGTTCTAACCCTTCTGAAATTGTGATAATGTTCCGCTTTAACCAATGGCCGATCGTCTAAGGATCTTTACCGGAGTTGTGTCCCAGTTTTTACATAGCTAAAGGTTTTCATTAATTGATTGATTGATACTTTTATTAGTAGATTGCACAGTACAGTACATATTCCGTGCAATTGACCACTAAATGGTAACACCCCAATAAGTTTTTCGACTTGTTTAAGTCGGGGTCCACGTAAATAATTTCATGGTTGTACTCACAAGAACGATTCCTTCAAAAATGATGCATGCTCAGGGAGTCACAATTACATTTCCATATTGCTTGTTACACACATGGAAAAGTTGCATGAATTTCAGGAGGCTGCGTGTCATGCCGGAACACCGGCTCGAATTTGAGAGTAGAGCTGCAACAAACTCGTCGTCCGCAGTGCGAAGCAACTTCTAAGAGCCTAATCCTCACTATTGTGGCGAAAAATAAACTAAGCTTCTTCCAAGTACAAACCCTGTTTCCATATGAGCTGGGAAATTGTGTTAGATGTAAATATAAACGGAATACAATGATTTGCAAATCATTTTCAACCCATATTCAGTTGAATATGCTACAAAGACAACATATTTGATGTTCAAACTGATAAACATTTTTTCTATTTGCAAATAATCATTAACTTTAGAATTTGATGCCAGCAACACGTAACAAAGAAGTTGGGAAAGGTGGCAATAAATACTGATAAAGTCGAGGGATGCTCATCAAACACTTATTTGGAACATCCCACAGGTGTGCAGGCTAATTGGGAACAGGTGGGTGCCATGATTGGCTATAAAAACAGCTTCCCAGTCTTTCACAAGAAAGGATGGGGCGAGGTACACCCCTTTGTCCACAACTGCGTGAGCAAATAGTCAAACTGTTTAAGAACAACGTTTCTCAAAGTGCAATTGCAAGAAATTTAGGGATTTCAACATCTAAGGTCCATAATATCATCAAGAGGTTCAGAGAATCCGGAGAAATCACTCCACGTAAGCGGCATGGCCGGAAACCAACATTGAATGACCGTGACCTTCGATCCCTCAGACGGCACTGTATCAAAAACCGACATGAATCTCTAAAGGATATCACCACATAAATGATAAATAAATAAATGGGTTGTACTTGTATGGCGCTTTTCTACCTTCAAGGTACTCAAAGCGCTTTGACACTACTTCCACATTTACCCATTCACACACACATTCACACACTGACTGAGGGAGCTGCCATGCAAGGCGCCAACCAGCACCCATCAGGAGCAAGGGTGAAGTGTCTTGCTCAGGACACAACGGACGTGACTAGGTGGGATTTGAACCAGGGACCCTCGGGTTACGCACGGCCACTCTCCCACTGCGCCACGCCGTCCCCACATGGGCTCAGGAACACTTCAGAAAACCACTGTCACTAAATACAGTTTGTCGCTACATCTGTAAGTGCAAGTTAAAGCTCTACTATGCAAAGCGAAAGCCATTTATCAACAACATCCAGAAACGCAGCCTGCTTCTCTGAGCCCAAGATCATCTAAGATGGACTGATGCAAAGTGGAAAAGTGTTTTGTGGTCTGACGAGTCCACATTTCAAGTTGCTTTTGGAAATATTCGACAACGTGTCATCCGGACCAAAGGGGAAGAGAACCATCCAGACTGTTATCCACGCAAAGTTCAAAAGCCAGCATCTGTGATGGTATGGGGGTGCATTAGTGCCCAAGGCATGGGTAACTTACACATCTGTGAAGGCACCATTAATGCTGAAAGGTACATACAGGTTTTGGAACAACATATGCTGCCATCTAAGCGCCGTCTTTTTTCATGGACGCCCCTGCTTATTTCAGCAAGACAATGCCAAGCCACATTCAGCACGTGTTACAACAGCGTGGCTTCGTAAAAAAAAGAGTGCGGGTATTTTCCTAGCCCACCTGCAGTTCAGACCTGTCTCCCATCGAAAATGTTTGGCGCATTATGAAGCGTAAAATACGACAGCGGAGACCCCGGACTGTTGAACGACTGAAGCTCTACATGAAACAAAAATGGGAAAGAATTCCACTTTCAAAGCTTCAACAATTAGATTCCTCAGTTCCCAAACGTTTATTGAGTGTTGTTAACAGAAAAGGTGATGTAACACATTGGTGAACATGCCCTTTCCCAACTACTTTGGCTCGTGTTGCCGCCATGAAATTCTAAGTTAATTATTATTTGCAAAAAAATATAAAGTTTATGAGTTTGAACATCAAATATGTTGTCTTTGTAGTGCATTCAACTAAATATGGGTTGAAAATGATTTGCAAATCATTGTATTCTGTTTATATTTACATCCAACACAAACGGGGTTTGTATTTAGGTTCAAGCCATTGGTGCTGGAACATTGATTTTGTATGCCTTTTTATAAGTCAACTGTAGTGTGATGTCGAGTTTACATTATGGTCTGTTTAGTCGATTGTTTTGATTGCATAGCTTTCACTATGCTTCAAGTTAGGGAAGGGAATCTAAAACATGTTCTTGTTCAGACTCGGTTCTAAGTTCCTTGAAACCGCTTAAGCCTGTTTTCTTATCGGTCCTTCCTCGTCGTGGCGTCAGATCTCAAAATGGCGGGGCTCAGGCACAACAAGCACTCTTCAGTTGACTACATTTTACAAGGAAAGATGGCAACAATTTAAAAAATCCATCCATCCATTTCCTACCGCTTGTCCCTTTCGGGGTCGTTGGAGCCTATCTCAGCTGCTTTCAGGCGGTAGGCAGGGTACACCCTGGACATCTCATCTCAGAATTTTAAAAATCAAAAAAATTATTAAAAGTCCGCTATTTCATCAAGAAGAGGACATGCGAGCAATATGCTGAAACATTTGAACACACATCATGCAATAATTATAACTACATATGTCCGATAATGGCTTTTTTGCCGATATCCGATATTGTCCAACTCTTAATTACCGATTCCGATATCAACGGTCGTAGAATTAACACATTATTATACCTAATTTTATTATGATGCCCCGCTGGATGCACTAAAAAAATGCAACAAGGTTTTCCAAAATAAATCAACTCAAGTTATGGAAAAAAAAGTCACAAGTCAAATTATATTTTTTTAACATGCATCAAAAACAGCATCTTGGAATTTGGGACATGCTCTCCCTTAGAGAGCATGAGGAGGTTGAAGTGGGCGGGGTTGGGGGTGTATATTGTGGCGTCCCGGGAGAGTTAGTGCTGCAAGGGGTCCTGGATATTTGTTCTGTTGTGTTGAGAATCTATTTTCCATCCATTTTCTACCGCTTATTCACTTTCGGGGTCGCGGGGGGCGCTGGCGCCTATCTCAGCTACAATCGGGTGGAAGGCAGGGTACACCCTGGACAAGTCGCCACCTCATCGCAGGGTCAACACAGATAGACAGACAACATTCACACTCACATTCACACACTAGGGCCAATTTAGTGTTGCCAATCAACTTATCACCAGGTGCATGTCTTTGGAAGTGGGAGGAAGCCGGAGTACCCGGAGGGAACCCACGCATTCACGGGGAGAACATGCAAACTCCACACAGAAAGATCCCGAGCCTGGATTTGAACCCAGGACTGCAGGAACTTCATATTGTGAGGCAGACGCACTAACCCCTCTGCCACCGTGAAGCCCTTATGGTTATGGTGAGAATGTTCTCCCGAAATGTGTTTGTCATTCTTGTTTGGTGTGGGTTCACAGTGTGGCGCATATTTGTAACAGTGTTAAAGTGGTTTATACGGCCACCCTCAGTGTGACCTGTATGGCTGTTGACCAAGTATGCCTTCTATTTATTTGTGTACGTGAAAAGCCGCAGATATTATGTGATTTGGCCGGCACGCAAAGGCAGTGCCTTTAAGGTTTGGCTCTGTACTTCTCACTACGTCTGTGTACCGCTCCTTACAGCGGCTTTTTAAAGTCATAAATATTACTTTTTGAAACCGATACCGATAATTTCCCATAATATATTTTAAAGCATTTATCAGCCGATAATATTGATCATAAAGTCATAGGTTCAGAATCCCAGTGAAACATTTATCATAATGAACAAAAAACAAGCCGTGGTGTTTCATCTTGCGGCATTTCTGGGGACAATTTAATTCTCCCTGACAGTTCTTTGGCATCTGCGGAGTTGGACTGAAAGTGCTAAAGAGAGCAAAATAATGGTCCAGTCTACATGAGTGGACTGCTCTCAGTGGTTGATGTGGCCTCCGTCTCTTTTTTTTTATCTTCAATGTGTTTTTGAGAACCTGCAGTGCAGCAGACCGGCAAGGACGAAGACAACTGGAGCAGAAAGTGCTGCTCCTTGAAACACACACACCACCACACCACCACACCACCACACCACCAGGGAACATCAGCATCCGTGCAGCGTCACAATATGCATGTGTGCAGCACAGACATGACGGACTGCAGTCAATTCGAGAAGAAATGCTAAAATATACAAGAATGTCGGCTTCACAAAGCACTTAGTCTGTAAATTCACTGAGGCTCAACTGTATGCGTTTTCCACTTAATAAAAAAATATGAATTAAAGCGCAAGCATTCATGCAAACTTTAAAGGCCTACTGAAATGAGATTTTCTTATTTAAACGGGGATAGCAGGTCCATTTTATGTGTCATACTTGATCATTTTGCGATATTGCCATATTTTTGCTAAAAAGGATTTAGTAGAGAACATCGACGATAAAGTTCGCAACTTTTGGTCACTAATAAAAAAAGCCTTGCCTGTACCGGAAGTAGCAGACGATGTGCGCGTGACGTCACGGGTTGTAGGGCTCCTCACATCCTCACATTGTTTATAATCATGGCCAGCAGCAGCTAGAGCTATTCGGACCGAGAAAGCGACAATTTCCCCCATTAATTTGAGCGAGGAGGAAAGATTCGTGGATGAGGAAATTTAGAGTGAAGGGCTAGAAAAAAAATAATAAAGTTAAAAAAAAAGACGATTGCAGTGGGAGTGATTCAGATGTTATTAGACACATTTACTAGGATAATTCAGGAAAATCCCTTATCTGCCTATTGTGTTGCTAGTCTTTTAGTGAGATTAAATAGTACCTGAAAGTTGGAGGGGTGTGGCCACGGGTGTGTTGACGCCAGAGTCTCTGAGGGAAGTCACGGCAGTTGCAGCAGGACAGAAGCTCAGCTGATCTCCGGTAAGAGCCGACTTATTACCACAATTTTATCACCGAAAACTGGCGGTTGACATGTAGTCGGGATCTATGTTCGCTTGACCGCTCTGATCCATAGTAAAGCTTCACTTGCAGGAATTTCAAAAAAGGAAACACCATGTGTTTGTGTGGCCAAAGGCTAAAAGTTTCCCACCTCCATCTTTCTACTTTGACTTCCCCATTATTAATTGAACAAATTGCAAAAGATTCAGCAACACAGATGTCCAGAATACTGTGCAATTTTGCGATTAAAGCAGACTACTTATAGCTTGGATCGGGCTGGAAAATAATGTCCGCTACAACCCGAGACATCAAAAAACGCACGCGTTATCATACCGCGACGTTTTCTATACGACACTTTGTGGGAAATTAAAAATTGCAATTTAGTAAACTAAAAAGGCCGTATTGGCATGTGTTGCAATGTTAATATTTCATCATTGATATATAAACTATCAGACTGCGTGGTCGGTAGTAGTGGCTTTCAGTAGGCCTTTAACGTGAACGACTGAAAGAGATAGGGGTTTTTTTCTCATAGGCTAATTCACAATTACCGTATTTTCCGGACCATAGGGCGCACCGGATTTTAAGGCGCGCTGCCGATGAATGGTCTAATTTAGATATTTTTTCATATATAAGGTGCACTGAATTATAGGGCGCATCAAAGGAGTCATATTATTATTTTTTTCTCTAAATTGAAATCCCTTCCTTGTGGTCTACACAACATGTTATGGTGGTTCTTTGGTCAAAATGTTACATATATTATGTTTTACAGATCATCTTCAAGCCGCCTTCTGACAGTCGCTTCAGGATGCGCCGTTTTGTGGCCGGTCTTATTTACGTGGCTCACCTTCCGCAGCGTCTTCTTCCCGTCATATTTGTTGTAGCCGTGTAGCGTGCAAGGACGGGAGTGGAAGAAGTGTCGAAAAATGGAGCTAACTGTTTTAATGACATTCAGACTTTACTGAAATCAATCAATGACATTCAGACTTTAGTGAAATCTATCAATGTCCTCATCCACCTGAAATGTGTCCCGTGAAAAACTGTCCGAATTAACTCTCTAATAACTGAAGTTCCTTGGGTGAATAATGTAAAGTCACTACATTGGTATGTTTTAGCGCTTTCATGGCGAGTTTACTGACAGATATAAGTAAGAACTTTACACTACATTTAAGTCTCACCTTAAAACTCATCTGTATACTCTAGCCTTTAAATAGACCTCCTTTTTAGACCAGTTTATCTGCCGCTTCTTTTCTTTTTTCTCCTATGTCCCCCCTTCCCTTGTGGAGGGGGTCCGGTCCGATGACCATGGATGAAGTACTGGCTGTCCAGAGTCGAGTCCCAGGATGGACCGCTCGTCGGGACCCAGGATGGACCGCTCGCCTGTGTATCGGTTAGGGACATCTCTACGCTGCTGATCCGCCTCCGCTTGGGATGGTTTCCTGTGGACGGGACTCTCGCTGCTGTCTTGGATCCGCTTTGAACTGAACTCTCGCGGCTGTGTTGGAGCCACTATGGATTGAACTTTCACAGTATCATGTTGGACCCGCTCGACATCCATTGCTTTCGGTCCCCTAGAGGGGGGGGGTTGCCCACATCTGAGGTCCTCTCCAAGGTTTCTCATAGTCAGCATTGTCACTGGCGTCCCACTGGATGTGAATTCTCCCTGCCCACTGGTTGTGAGTATTCCTTGCCCTGTTGTGGGTTCTTCCGAGGATGTTGTAGTCGTAATGATTTGTGCAGTCCTTTGAGACATTTGTGATTTGGGGCTATATAAATAAACATTGATTGATTATATTATAAATGGAAACGCGGAGCATGTATGCCCCATAACAAGAAGCTTGTGGACTACGGTGTTTCCACGGACTACAAAGGCAGACGACGCGCAATTTTTCAGGATTTATGCAGATCCCAAATAGAGATCAGCGGGTACCAGAAGGTAAGAAATGTCACTTTTGCATAATACAGCCAAACAAAATGGCAAATAATATATCTTACCATAATAATACTCGTATGTTGAAGCACAGTACAATCCACCAAGCGGAGCGGCTTCATAGCTTACCAAAGTCAGACTAAAATATTTTGATAGATTTTTAAGCGCCGTGTGTAATGTTCTATATTTTTAATGGAACATTGGTCCAGGTTATCGGAGACTGTTATTACTGACGGACAGGTGTCTGGGTGTGACTGCAGCCAAGCACGTAGGAAAACGCTTGTCTCCATGGGAACGTCTCTGTCTCTTTCACTCATTTGCCGCTTTCCCACTAATGCAGGGGTAGGCAACCCAGAACATTGAAAGAGCCATTTTGGACCCAAATAACACAACGTTACCAAGCGCCATTCATATAAAACTTGCGGGCCGCACTAACATTCAATCAATCAATCAATGTTTACTTATATAGCCCTAAATCACTAGTGTCTCAAAGGGCTGCACAAACCACTACGACATCCTCGGTAGGCCCACATAAGGGCAAGGAAAACTCACACCCAGTGGGACGTCGGTGACAATGATGACTATGAGAACCTTGGAGAGGAGGAAAGCAATGGATGTCGAGCGGGTCTAACATGATACTGTGAAAGTTCAATCCATAATGGATCCAGCAAGGTCGCGAGAGTCCAGTCCAAAGCGGATCCAACACAGCAGCGAGAGTCCCGTTCACAGCGGAGCCAGCAGGAAACCATCCCAAGCGGAGGCGGATCAGCAGCGCAGAGATGTCCCCAGCCGATACACAGGCAAGCAGTACATGGCCACCGGATCAACATTGAACTTTCAACAATTAAAAAGTCAGTTTTTGTCAACTTTACAAAGTTAAAAATTCACCTACTTTTTTGTTACCAGCCATTAAAGGACTATATTTTTTTTAAATTTACATTTTAAAGAAATGTGTTATTGTTAAGGGGCAGCACGGTGGGTCAGGGGTTTGGTGCATGTGCCTCACAATACGAAGGTCCTGAGTTCAAAATAACGTCTCTTGGGCTGCAATTGGCCGTTAAAAAAAAGAAAAAGGTGGGTAACCGTTACTTTTTAGAGGCAGTATAGTACCATTTATGATCCATTAGTATCGCTGTACTTTACTAGTACCAGAATACCATACAACCCTCGTTCCAACTTAAATGTGTCCATGTCGTCACTTGCAAGATCACCGTCGCAGTAAGGCAAAAATTCCAAGCAGCTCAGTCGGAGACATTTTTATGGACTCGTTAAAGGTGTTGGAAAAAAAGTTACAGGACGGTTGATGTTGACCACATTCTTTGATGTGAGGGACATCCTTGTTGCCATGGCGCCAGACCATCAATCTGCACGTCTGGAGATGAATCCTCGACCCGGCTCAGTGGGATTCTTCGTCTTTTTAAATCTAAAGGAGACCCGTTAGTGAAGACGTGGGTAACATCAAGGTGGCCGTGACAACAAAGCTGTGCAGGATCCCGGGAAATCTATCCAGGATGAAGGTGAGGCAGAGATGGCGGGGAAAGTGCTGTAGACTCGACGGGGATTACTTCAAAGAGGGAAAACTTGTAGTTTGAATTTAAAATATACAACCCCCGTTTCAATTTGAGTTGGGGAATTGTGTTAGATGTAAATATAAACAGAATACAATGATTTGCAAATCATTTTCAACCCATATTGTCAAACAAAAACAAACCAGGAAGTGAAAAAACAGAACAAGAATCCAGAACACAAAACAAAACATGATCAAACATGAAATCAGATTTACAAACGTGACAGAGCCCCCCCCATTAAGGACAGCTTCCAGATGTCCCACAATGATCTAGAGTCATGGGAGGGCGGGAGAGGGACATGGCGGAGGATCGACAAACCACGTGTCCCTGTATCCAACGGGGCAGAGTCAGGTGGCGGCGACGCGTGGAGGACCGAGGTGGGCGGACGACCACGTTGTGGCCACCACTGTGGCCGACGAGGAGGTCGACATCCTTGGCGTGGTGGATGCCCACGTAGCAGTCACACCCGTGGCCAACAAAGAGGCGGGAGCGTCGTCATCGTGGCAGGTGTTGGTGGTCGGCGTGGACTTGGGCTTGGAGGTCTGCGTGGACTTGGGCTTGCCGGTCGACGTGGACTTGGCGGTTGACGTGGACTTGGGCTTGGTGGTCGACGTGGACTTGGGCGGTGAGGAGGAGGGCAGAATCTTCCTCTTTACATTGTCCATTTTTTGTTTTTTCTTTGGTTGTCTTGGTTTGGTTAGAAAAAAAAATCCTTGTCTGTGATGTCTGTTGACGGTGGCGTGACGATGTCCTGGAGAGTCCGGGCAGCACGCGGTCCACTTCCGCTCTGAGTGGGAGGAGCTTGCTGGCGCGACGCTTCCTTTCCGCACCTGGAAGCCTTCCCCGACATCCTCCGTCGAGGGCGACGCTTCCGGGAAGACGGCAACATGTCGTCGTCTTCGGGCCAAATGAAGTCCATGGGGACCTCTTCACTATTTGGCCCCAACGTCAACTTTCTTTGCGCGAGGGAAGAGTAGCGCAGCATTTCCTCCATCGCGCTCAGCACCGCCAAAGACGCCTCGTCCAAATCTCCTGCGAAGGAGCGCTTTTGCTGGGAACATTCTGTCAAACAAAAACAAACCAGGAAGTGAAAAAACAGAACAAGAGTCCGCACAAAACAAAACATGATCAAACATGAAATCAGATTTACAAACGTGACACATATTCAGTTGAATGTGCTAAAAAGACAACATATTTGATGTTCGAACTGTTAAACATTTTTTTTTTGTGCAAACAATCATTAACTTTGGAATTTGATGCCAGCAACATGAAACAAAGAAGTTGGGAAAGGTGGCAATAAATACTGTTGAGGAATGCTCATCAAAAACTTATTTGGTACATCCCACAGGTGTGCAGGCTAATTGGGAACAGGTGGGTCCCATGATTAGGTATAAAAACAGCTTCCCAAAAAATGCTCAGTCTTTCACAAGAAAGTATGGGGCGAGGTACACCCCTTTGTCCACAACTGCGTGAGCAAATAGTCAAACAGTTTAAAAACAACGTTTCTCAAAGTGCAATTGCAAGAAATTTAGGTATTTTAACATCTAAGGTCCATAATATCATCAAAAGGTTCAGAGAATCTGGAGAAATCACTCCACGTAAGCGGCATGGCCGGAAACCAACGTTGAATGACCATGACTTTCGATCCCTCAGACGGCACTGTATCAAAAACCGACATCAATCTCTAAAGGATATCACCACATGGGCTCAGGAACACTTCAGAAAACCACTGTCACTAAATACAGTTCGTCGCTACATCTGTAAGTGCAAGTTAAAGCTCTACCGTGCGAAGCGAAAGCCATTTATCAACAACATCCAGAAACGCCACCGGCTTCTCTGGGCCCGAGATCATCTAAGATGGACTGATGCAAAGTGGAAAAGTGTTCTGTGTTCTGACGAGTCCACATTTCAATTTTTTAGGGGAAATATTCAACATCGTGTCATCCGGACGAAAGGGGAAGCGAAGCATCCAGACTGTTATCGACGCAAAGTTCAAAAGCCAGCATCTGTGATGGTATGGGGGTGCATTAGTGCCCAAGGCATGGGTAACTTACACATCTGCGAAGGCAACATTAATGCTGAAAGGTACATACAGGTTTTGGAACAACCTATGCTGCCATCCAAGCGCCGTCTTTTTCATGGACGCCCCTGCTTATTTCAGCAAGACAATGCCAAGCCACATTCAGCACGTGTTACAACAGCGTGGCTTTGTTTAAAAAAAAAGAGTGCGGGTATTTGTTAATTATTATTTGCAAAAATAAATGAAGTTTATGAGTTTGAACATCAAATATGTTGTCTTTCAACTGAATATGGGTTGAAAATGATTTGCAAATCATTGTACTCCGTTTATATTTACATCCAACACAATTTCCCTACTCATATGGAAACGGGGTTTGTAGATTTTTGTGACAGCATTCCTATAACTTTTCTGGAGCCAAAAGTCAAAATGCCTTTGTTTTGTTATCTCACATTTGATGGTTGGACTAGAATTCCTGTATGTTTATACCAACAACTAAAAAGTCAGTTTTTTTCAACTTTATAAAGTTAAAAAAATCACCTACTTTTTTGTTACCAGCCATTAAAGGAGTAAGCTTTTTTAAAGTTTACATTTTAAAGAAATACATTATTGTTAAAGGGCAGCACGGCGGGGAAAGGGTTAGTGCATGTGCCTCACAATACGAAGGTCCTGAGTTCAATCCCGGGTTTAGGATCTTTCTGTGTGGAGTTTGCATGTTCTCCCCGTGACTGCGTGGGTTCCTTCCGGGTACTGCGGCTTCCTCCCAACTCCAAAAACATGCACCTGGGGATAGGTTGATTGGCAACACTAAAATTGTCCCTAGTGTGTGAATGTGAGTGTGAACGTTATCTGGGTATCTGTGTTGGCCCTGCGATGAGGTGGCGACTTGTCCGGGGTGTACGCCACCTTCCACCCGAATGCAGCTGAGATAGGCTCCAGCACCCCCTGCTACCCCAAAAGGGACAGACAAGTGGTAAAAAATGGATGGATGGAAGTTATTGTTATGGTTTGGTGTTTGTCTGGATCTCAGGGATTGCATTTTTGTGCGCGGATTGTCTCCCCAGGATGCAGACGGAACGGCCGCTCTACCAACCCAGCTACGCCACAAAAATTAACTCTGATAATATTCCCAGTCTTTTGTCAAGGATTGAGACGAAAATTCGTGTAACGAAGTCTTTTGTCGGATGTACATTTGTCATATCAGCTTACATCCTCCAAAAAATGTAGTAGGGTGTAATCGTCACGTTTGGGTCGGATCTTTATGCGAGGTGGTTCTCCCAGGAATGCAGACGGACCACTCCGGACAAAGCGTTCAGGTAAAAACATGATTTTTTTCTCAAAAAATAACGCCAAGTACCAAAAAACAGAAAACAAGCAAAAGGAAAAAAGGGCCGATCGCACTGGATGCTAAACTAACACTTAACTATGGATGAAAAAAACTTACCAACTGTAGCATGAACAAACAAGACTTACTTGGCGAGGTTACAAAACTTACGTGGACACGGCATGAATGGAACAATGACGCCAGGCGACTGACTGGCAAAAGCAGGCTTAAATAGAGCTCTGATTAGTGCACGGGTAGTAGGTGAGCGGCCGAACACTAATCAGAGACAGGTGAACATAATGAGCAACCATGGCAACCAAAACAAACTCAGGAGATGCCCAAACAGGAACTAAAGGAGTCTAAAACTAACAGAAAACACAAAAACATGATCTGGACCAAGGATCGTGACAGTAATCTCGGAAGAAAAACAGGCACATCCAGTATGAACAGTAAAGATTTGATCACAATTCCTGCTCAAACATTTTTTTTTTATGTTGTGGAAGTTGCCCTCAAGGGGTTCTTCGAACCACCAAGCACTGACATGAATGCCCGCTTCAGGTTCACAATGCAGAAAAAATCTGTCTCTTGCGTTCCAGCAATGTCTGTCTCAGGCTCGCTCTCGCTCTTAGTCCGGCTCCAACACCTCCCTCCTCCCGGCTGCTGCCTTTTAACAGAGCGACAGGTGAGTAGATAACCAGGCCCAGTGTTATGATCCGCTGCCCGGATCATGTTATGTTCAGGTTTTGACTCCTTTTGTTATTATGTTCTGCTAACGTTTGCCTTAGTTCCTGGTTGCACTTCCTTGTTTATCTTGTCTCCATAGTTACTTATTATTTTCACCTGCCGCGGTTTCCAGACGCACACCTGTTTTTGTTAATCACTGCCTCTATTTAAGCCTGCCTTTTCCGTTTATTCAGCCTTGCTTCCTAGTTTGTTTTATACAACAGTAACGACACTGATTCCCGATTCTGATAACCTGTTTTGTACTCGCTAACCTCCGCGCCAATCCTATGTTAGTTCTCTAGCTCACATGCTAGCGCTTTTGGTTATTTATAGCTCCCATGCTAGTTCTGTTTGTTTTGCCTTTTGTGCCTAGTACCAGTCTTTCTGTTTCATAGTCTGTTTTATTTATTAAATAAATCTTGGTTCTTACCTTCACGCTGTGTTCGAGCCCGACTGCATCATTGAGAGAACGACCCGCATCACCACGATGCCACGCAATCGTTACACCCAGGTGGGCCATCAATGCACCTGTCGCTTAGAAGCATTTAAGTCTCACCTTAAAACTCATCTGTATACTCTAACCTTTAAATAGACCTCCTTTTTAGACCAGTTGATCTGCCGCTTCTTTTCTTTCTCCTATGTCCCCCCCTCCCTTGTGGAGGGGGTCCGGTCCGATGACCATGGATGAAGTACTGGCTGTCCAGAGTCCAGACCCAGGATGGACCGCTCGTCGGGACCCAGGATGGACCGCTCGCCTGTATCGGTTGGGGACATCTCTACGCTGCTGATCCGCCTCCGCTTGAGATGGTCTCCTGTGGACGGGACTCTCGCTGCTGTCTTGGATCCGCTTGAACTGAACTCTCGCCGCTGTGTTGGAGCCACTATGGATTGAACTTTCACAGTATCATGTTAGACCCACTCGACATCCATTGCTTTCGGTCCCCTAGAGGGGGGGGGGGGGGGTTTGCCCACATCTGAGGTCCTCTCCAAGGTTTCTCATAGTCAGCATTGTCACTGGCGTCCCACTGGATGTGAATTCTCCCTGCCCACTGGGTGTGAGTTTTCCTTGCCCTTTTGTGGGTTCTTCCGAGGATGTTGTAGTCGTAATGATTTGTGCAGTCCTTTGAGACATTTGTGATTTGGGTCTATATAAATAAACATTGATTGATTGATTGATGTCGCTGATTTCGACCCGCAGACCACGCCCCCTCCACAATGTATTTTGATTTTATTTTTTACAACCAGCACATAAATAAAAGTATCATTATTAATAAACATTCTTTTAATAAGAAAATACTGTATTTTCCGCGCTGTAAACTGTTGCTTTTCCCCCCACGCTTTAAAACCTGTGGCTTATAAAATGGTGCAGCTAATTGATGGATTTCCCTTTGCTAATGGCCACAATTTTTTTTTTTGGAACACCGGCAAAGACACTGAAAATGCTTGTCATTGTTTGTGCGGGTCTACAGGTGCTACAGCTTGAAAATGTACTTCCAGAAAAAAAACAGGAAGTATTTATCCGTAGCATTTCTGCTCGAAAGGATCCGTCATTCATCACTCTAAGCAACATTTAAGTTTTACAAAATAACTAAAATGATTCAAACTTACTAAACCCTCCCAAGTGCGATGTCTGTACTGTATATATTTAGACAGTATGTGGTATCGTAATGCAATCAAGTCAGCATTGTGTGCATTAGCGAATATGCTAACACATTTGCCTGTGTTAGTACTATCAACTTACGATGGCATTTTTTTTTTTTTGTGATGTTTCAGTTTCTTAAATTCACCAAAACGTCACTGTGGAGATGTTGAGTCTGTTTAGCTGATTGGAGAGCTAGCTACCGTAGCTAGTGGATCCATGACGATGACTTCTGTTTTGTTTGATCAGCCGTTTTACTGCCATGTTATAGACACCATGTGAACAATTAAGATGTAAATAAACATTTACAAAATATTTCCTACCGGTATATACAGTATCTGGGGCTTATAGTCCAGTGCAGCTGATACATGGACACATATTTATTTCAGTGTGCTAAATATAAATATGGAAGTTTTCTATACTTCTGATTTCCACGGTAAACATACAATAATATTTCATTTTTTGAAAGCCCCACTTTCTGCATGATTTGGTGCATGGCCAGATATTGTGTGTAACAAACGACTGCACGACCAACCACTCATTCTCGTTCTAACAAACAATATAATGCGTTGGTGACTCTGCCGCTGACTTTTTTTATTTGTTTGTTAGTTTTTTGCATGCAACTTCAAAATAAAAGCCACAATTGGACCAAAGAAAGATGTGCCTCACAGTACTTTGATAAATAAGGTGAGAAATAATATTGAATTAGAGAAAAAACTTGTAGCAAAGTGTACACGTGGTGTTCGTGTCAGTCTGATTGATTGATTGAAACTTTTATTAGTAGATTGCACAATACAGTACATATTCCGTACAATTGACCACTAAATGGTAAGACCAGAATAAGTTTTTCAACTTGTTTAAGTCAGGATCCACGTTAATCAATTCATGGTAGTCATTCCTTCTCTGCTCCCTCTCTGCTCATTGTCGTCTTTGCACACAAAATTTCTCAAAAGTAAAACGTTGTCATGATCCATCATGACTGTGTTTGACTTTTGTGTTGATTGTCTTGTGTTCAGTGTTTCTACAGTTCTCTTGTTTTTGGGTCTTTTTTGCTGTTTTTGATCTGTCCCACTGCTTCTGGGCAATGTTGGTTATCTACCAGTGACACTGGTTCATTGTTGTATGTTCATGGTGTGCCTTTTTTTAGTTTTGCCTTGCCAAAGTTGTTGCTCACACGTGATCTATAGCTGGGTATTGTGGCCAAACAGCTCAATTTTTGTTTCACCTAACCACAGAAATTTCCTCCAGAAGGTCTTATCTTTGTCCATGTGATGTCAGATGAAACAAAAATTGAGCTGTTTGGCCACAATACCCACCAATATGATTGGAGGAGAAAAGGTGAGGCCTTTAAACCCAGGAACACCACACCTACCGTCAAGCATGGTGGTGGTAGTATTATGCTGTGGGCCTGTTTTGCTGCCAATGGAACTGGTGCTTTACAGAGAGTAAATTGGACAATGAAAAATGAGGATTACCTCCAAATACTTCAGGACAACCTAAAATCATCAGCCCGGAGGTTGGGTCTTGGGCGCAGTTGGGTGTTCCAACAGGACAATGACCCCAAACACACGTCAAAAGTGGTAAAGGAATGGCTAAATCAGGCTAGAATTAAGGTTTAGAATGCCCTTCCCAAAGTCCTGACTTAAATGTGTGGACAATGCTGAAGAAACAAGTCCATGTCAGAAAACCAACAAATATAGCTAAACTGCACCAATTTTGTCAAGAGGAGTGGTCAAAAATTCAACCAGAAGCTTGTGGATGGCAGCCAAAAGCGCCCTATTGCAGTGAAACTTGCCAAGGGACATGTAACCAAATATGAACATTACTGTATGTATACTTTTGACCCAGCAGATTTGGTCATATTTTCAAAAGACCCATAATAAATTCATAAAAGAACCAAACTTCATAAATGTTTTTTTTTGTGAATAACAAGTATGTGCTCTAATCAATCTATCACAAAAAAATAAGAGTTGTAGAAATTATTGGAAACTCAAGACAGCCATGACATTATGTCTTTCATAAGTGTATGTAAACTTTTGATCACGACTGTATATATATCATTTTATCTCATACAATGAAGTCAATAGTGCAAAAAAAGTGAACAAAAGCAAAATTTTGCCTCTCATTGAATATTAGGGGTGTTGGAAAAAATCGATTCGAATACGAACCGCGATTCTCGCGATGTGCGATTCAGAATCAAATCTCATTTTTAAAAAATCTTTTTTTTTTTCTTTTTTTTTATCATCCAACAAAACAATACACAGCAACACCATAACAATGCAATCCAATTCCAAAACCAAACCTGACCCAGCAACACTCAGAACTGCCATAAACAGAGCAATTGAGAGGAGACAAAAACACGACACAGAAAAAACAAAAAGTAGTGAAACAAAAATGAATATTATCAACAACAGTATTGTAGCCGAGTGTCCTGGGTTCGCATAGTCTGGGTACTAATTAAAAAATAATAATAAATGGGAGTCATGAGAGCAGGTCCGGTCTCCACCACTTCCTGCTTCCGTCATCCTAGTCACTGCCGTTGTGTCCTTGGGCAAGACACTTTACCCACCTGCTCCCAGTGCCACCCACACTGGTTTAAATGTAACTTAGATATTGGGTTTCACTATGTAAAGCGCTTTGAGTCACTAGAGAAAGGCGCTATATAAATATAATTCACTTCACAATTCACAGGAAGAACATGCTGTTGAGTGAGAGCCAGTATGGATTCCGAACAAATAGATCCACTGCTTCAGCTGTAATGAATATAATGGAGGATATAGCAACAGAAACTGATAATAGCAAATACACTATTGGTGTGTTTATCGATCTTAAAAAAGCATTTGACACTATAGATCAGGGGTGCCCACACTTTTTCTGCAGGCGAGCTACTTTTCAATTGACCAACTCGAGGGGATATACCTCATTTATATATATCATTTATATTTATTCATTTATGAAAGAGACATTTTTGTAAACAAGTTAAATGTGTTTAATGATAATACAAGCATGTGTAACACATATAGATGTCTTTCTTTCACGAAGACAAGAATATAAGTTGGTGTATTACCTGATTCTGATGACTTGCATTGATTGGAATCAGACAGTAATGATGATAATGCCCACATTTTCAAATGGAGGAGAAAAAAAGTTGTCCTTTCTGTACAATACCACATGAAAGTGGTTGGTTTTTGGCATCTAATTCATCCAGCTTCCATACACTTTACAAGAAAAACATTGGCGGCAAATTCCGTAGCTTGCTTGATTGACATTCACGGCACCCGAGGGTCTTGTGAGATGACGCTGGCTGCTGCCAGTTCATTATTATGAAAAAATGACAGAGAGGAAGGCGAGAAACACTTTTTATTTCAACAGACTTTCGCGCCGTCCCTTCCGTCAAAACTCTAAAGGCCGACTGCACATTTCCTATCTTCACAATAAAAGCCCTGCTTCATGCCGCCTGCGCTAACAAAAATTCTGAGGGATCGCTTGTGCACGCCAGTTTTCCGAGACTCTGTATTTAGTTAGCGCAGGCAGCATGAAGCAGGGCTTTTATTGTGAAGATAGGAAATGTGCAGTCGGCCTTTAGAGTTTTGACGGAAGGTACGGCGCGAGAGTCTGTTGAAATAAAAAGTGCTTCTCACCTTCCTCTCGGTCATATTTTCATAATAATGATCTTGCAGCAGCCAGCGTCATCTCACAAGACCCTCCGGTACCGTGAATGTCATTTAAGTGACGTCTTGGTGAAGATTGATGATCACTAATTTTTAGGTCTATTTTTTTTAAAAGCCTGGCTGGAGATCGACTGACACACCCCCCGCGGTCGACTGGTAGCTCGCGATCGACGTAATGGGCACCCCTGCTATAGATCATTCTAAATCATTGTCCAAGTTGCATTCACTTGGTGTGAGAGGAGTAGTTTTAGAATGGCTAAGAAGTTATTTAGATAATAAACAAGAGTTTGTGGATTTTTTGGGAAATACATCTGAACAAATGAGGATTGAATGTGGAATTCCACAAGGTTCGGTTTTGGGACCTAAATTGTTTATTGTGTATATTAACGATATATGTGAGGTATCAAAGTTATTGAAATTTGTTTTATTTGCGGACGACACCAACTTTTATAGTTCGGGACATGACTTAAAAGCGTTATCAACACTTATTTAACAGGAAATGATTAAACTTAAGAGATGGTTTGATGTCAACAAATTATCATTAAATGTAAAAAAAACAAAGTTTATGATTTTTGGTAAGAGGAAAAGAGAGGACACCATCAAACTGTCGATAGATGGAATTGATATTGAAAGGGTTTCTGAACTTAGATTTTTAGGAGTGATACTGGATGACGGTCTGACATTCAAATCTCATATTGCACATGTACGGAAAAAGATGTCTAAGAGTATTTTTATATTAAACAAGGTAAAATATATGTTAGATTATAGGGCAATGCGCATATTGTATTGTGCACTTATATTGCCATATATCACTGTGTGGAAGTGTGGGGGAACACTTATAAGAGGAACATAAAGGCATTGTATCAATTACAGAAAAGAGCTATAAGGATTATTCATAAAGTAGATTACTTAGAACACACTAACATATTATTTATTAACTCTGGACTATTGAAACAACAGGAGCTAGTAAAGCTACAGACATTGTGTGTCATGTTTAAGGCTAGAAGTAAAACATTGCCAGAAAATTTACAAAAAATGTTTGTCATCACTTCTGAGAATACAGAGCATAGAAGAAAAGGTCATTTCAAACAACAATATTCAAGGACAACTTTAAAACAAATGTGTACATAAGTGGTGGGTGTAAAATTGTGGAATTCTTTTTAAAACGAGATAAAAAACTGTAAAAATATATTCCAATTGAAAAAAATATATAAAGATAGAACAATAAGATCATATGGACAGCCATAAGTGTTTACATTTTGTTTTTTATTTATTATTTTACTTATTTGTTGTCTGGTTTTGTATTTGCTCTGTATCATGGGGGGCTATACCGTGGGGCGGTATAGCTCGGTTGGTAGAGCGGCCGTGTCAGCAACTTGAGGGTTGCAGGTTCGATTCCCGCTTCCGCCATCCAAGTCACTGCCGTCGTGTCCTTGGGCAAGACACTTTACCCACCTGTTCCCAGTGCCACCCACACTGGTTTATATGTAAAAATTAGATATTGGGTTTCACTTTGTAAAGCGCTTTGAGTCACTAGAGAAAAAGCGCTATATAAATATCATTCCGTGAGGTGTATATTATTACTATTATTTTTTTGGTTTGGTTTATACTTTATGAAGTTTTGCACTTGTTGTGTTTTTCTTGTGTTTTTTGTTTTTGATTGTTTCATTACATTTGGATATACATGTCGGCTTAAATGACATTCATGAAGTAATGTATTATGTCAAAGGGGGCAGGAAATTATAAGATTTTCTTCATCCTGCTCCTTCTCAGGAATTGTATAATTGTGATATAATTATGTATGAATGAGACAAATAAAAATGAAATTTAAAAAAAAAGAAAAAAGTCACTAGAGAAAGGCGCTATATAAATATAATTCACTTCACAATTCACTTCACTTTATTGTTCCCTTCTTTACACATCTCTCCATACCCCCCACACCTTCTTCAACAACCCACCTTTATATAGACCTCTTATGTCACAGCCCTACGGCAACACTGGAGGGACACCCTGAACTGTTTGTTACATACGTCCCCCCCCCCTCGAGTGGAAACGTCCCCGTTTCATCACAAACAAAATAGGTAACAAACAAGGGGAAATAAAACAGAGAAAAGAGAAAAAAAACGTCAAAATTCACAATCTTAATGCACACATAAATCAACAATATTTTTTTTTCACACCGTATTGCATAAGCTAACACACTGGCCCCTCAAAACATGCAAACACTCCAAATGCGAAAGAAGTCACTCCAATCGCCCCATTTGTAAGATAGTTCAATTATGTGGGTCCCGACTCTGGACGAGCGGTCCGTCCTGGGTCCCGACTCTGGACAGCCAGTACTTCATCCATGGCCATCGGACCGGACCCCCTCCACAAATAAGAGTGGGATAGAAGAGAAAAAGAAAAGAAATGGCAGATCTACTGGTCTAAAAAGGGGGTTTATTTAACCCTTGTATTATGTTGGAAAAATGTCATTGATTATGTTGTGGGTCGTTTTGACCCGTACTGTGTAAATGCACTCAAAACAGTCAAGAAAACCGGTTAAACCAATAACAATTTTGTTTTAGGTTATGTAAACATTTAGAAAAGTGACATACAATACATTTTTTATTCCAATTGTATTATGTTAAGGGTCAATTTGACCCATTTCAGTTTTTGTGTTGATCAAAGTACTGGTTATCCTTTCTTTTTCTTGCTGAAATATGGTGACTTTTCCTCATCTAGGGTCATGAACTGGTGTGTAAATCTGGACACTTTGTTGTGTAGTGGAATGTTTGTGCAGAGTTTGTATAAAAAGATGATGTTGCGAGTCATTTTGACCCAGGTGCTTTAATGTAGGTAAATAGCTGTTCAGATCCCAAAATAAACATGTCTCATTGATGTACTTTTTACTTTGATGTACAATTGTTTGTATTTTGATTGTCTCTGAGACCCAGAGCCAGGTGTGTGAAGAGAGGGAACTTTCTCACACTTGTTCTTGTCTCCTCAGATGTCATCCTTCTGGAGCTCATTTTTGGTGAGTTTGTCAAAGAGATTGCATGAGAACAGTGACAAGGACAAGTTTGAGAAAGTTCCCTCTCCTCACACACCTGGCTCTGGGTCTCAGAGGCAATCAAAATACAAACAAATGTACATCAAAGTAAAAAGTACATCAAAGAGACTTGTTTATTTTGGCTATTTACCCACATTAAAGCGTATGGGTCAAAATGACCCAAAACATCATCGTTGTATACAAACTCTGCAAGACATTCTACTACTCTACAAAGTGTCCAGATTTTTCACACCAGTTCATGACCCTAGATGAGGAAAAGTCACCAAATTTCAGCAAGAAAAAGAAAGGATAACCAGTACTTTGATAAACCCAAAAACTTAAATGGGTCAAATTGACCCTCAACATAATAGAAGGGTTAAAGGCTAGAGTATACAAATGAATTTTAAGGTGAGACTTAAATACTTCTACTGAGGTGGCATCTCGAACTGTTACCGGGAGGGCATTCCAGAGTACTGGAGCCCGAACGGAAAACACTCTATAGCCCGCAGACTTTTTTGGGGCTTTAGGAATCACTAATAAGCCGGGGTCCTTTGAGCGCAGATTTCTTGCCGGGACATATGGTACAATATAATCAGCAAGATAGGCTGGAGTTAGACCGTGTAGAATTTTATACGTAAGTAATAAAACCTTAAAGTCACATCTTAAGTGCACAGGAAGCCAGTGCAGGTGAGCCAGTACAGGCGTAATGTGATCAAACATTCTTGTTCTTGTCAAAAGTCTAGCAGCCGCATTTTGTACCAACTGTAAACTTTTAATGCTAGACATGGGGAGACCCGAAAATAATACGTCACAGTAATCGAGACGAGGCGTAACAAACGCATGGATAATGATCTCAGCGTCGGTAGTGGACAAAATGGAGCGAATTTTAGCGATATTACGGAAATGAAAGAAGGCCGTTTTAGTAACGCTTTTAATGTGTGACTCAAAGGAGTGTTAATTAATTAATTTAGCATTTAGGCAAAATATACTTGCAGAGGTGCTTTTGCTTCAATCTCCTAAAAGAAGAACAACATGATGAAGCCCCAGCATAATATAATATGGGTGTTGAAACAGGTGTTCAGAACACTCAGAGGAAAATGGATCCCATCCCTTTAAAAACAAGGAATCATCAATTTTGCCCAGAGGAAATTTGAGTCAAATCTAAACCAAAGCCCTGAAGATGACATTAGAGAAGCTAAACTGACCGCACGTATCCCCGAGAATACTTTTTTTTGCTCTCCCATACCCTTGCTCTGAACTGTTCATGTCACCACAGGACTTGTGTGAGTGCACAGGTTTTGCATCACCAAGAGGACTGGTGTGACCACATAAACACCAGCAGGTAAACAAGGAAACGCTCTTTTCATTCCTCTCATGCCTTTAACTGCTTTATCGATCGTTTCGTAATGGAACCATTTCTTCTGTTTTGTTTTTAAAATCATGCACTGTGAAGCTAGACAATGGATGCAGGAATGTCGTTCTGCAGAATGTTTGGGTTAAGGCCGTTTTAAAGAAAACAAGTGTCATGACATGTCATGTTTTGCCTCTGATGTGTTTTTTTTTTGTTTGAGGTTCTATTTCTGTTTCAGCGCTCCTTTACTTGTTTACCTCCAGTTGCTCGGGGCGCTGATTTATCGCACCTGCCTCTGATTAGTAATCATGAGGCTCCCCAGCAGGCACAAGACATTAAAACAACTTGTTGAATTAGGTCCTGACATTTAGCACCTTAACGTTGAAACAACAAGCTTTTTGAAGACGTTTAATCAATGTTGGGTTCTGGCGTTGATTTAAACATTGAACTTTGGTAATTTCCCAACCAATATTCCACAACACAAATACAGCATTGAAGAAACACGCGTTTTGACAACGTTTATTCAATGTCAGCTTGTGACCTTGCTTTGACCATTGAAATTTGGTCATTCCCAACCAACAACGTGGACCCGACGTTTGTTGTCTCAATTTACCAATACAACTACCGTATTTCCTTGAATTGCCGCAGGGCATATAGTATGCGCCTGCCCTGAATTACTATCAATCAATCAATCAATCAATGTTTATTGATATAGCCCCAAATCACAAATGTCTCAAAGGACTGCACAAATCATTACGACTACAACATCCTCGGAAGAACCCACAAAAGGGCAAGGAAAACTCACACCCAGTGGGCAGAGAGAATTCATATCCAGTGGGACGCTAGTGACAATGCTGACTATGAGAAACCTTGGAGAGGACCTCAGATGTGGGCAACCCCCCCCCCCCCCCCCACTAGGGGACCGAAAGCAATGGATGTCGAGCGGGTCCAACATGATACTGTGAAAGTTCAATCCATAGTGGCTCCAACACAGCCGCGAGAGTTCAGTTCAAGCGGATCCAAGACAGCAGCGAGAGTCCCGTCCACAGGAGACCATCTCAAGCGGAGGCGGATCAGCAGCGTAGAGATGTCCCCAACCGATACAGGCGAGCGGTCCATCCTGGGTCCCGACGAGCAGTCCATCCTGGGTCTCGACTCTGGACAGCCAGTACTTCAACCATGGTCATTGGACCGGACCCCCTCCACAAGGGAGGGGGGGACATAGGAGAAAGAATTGAAGCGGCAGATCAACTGGTCTAAAAAGGAGGTCTATTTAAAGGCTAGAGTATACAGATGAGTTTTAAGGTGAGACTTAAATGCTTCTACTGAGGTAGCATCTCGAACTGTTACCGGGAGGGCATTCCAGAGTACTGGAGCCCGAACGGTAAACGCTCTATAGCCCGCAGACTTTTTTTGGGCTCTAGGAATCACTAATAAGCCGGAGTCTTTTGAACGCAGATTTCTTGCCGGGACATACGGTACAATACAATCGGCAAGATAGGTTGGAGCTAGACCGTGTAATATTTTATACGTAAGTAGTAAAACCTTAAAGTCACATCTTAAGTGCACAGGAAGCCAGTGCAGGTGAGCCAGTACAGGCGTAATATGATCAAACGTTCTTGTTCTACTACCGCAAAACAATTAGCGCATGCTTAGTATTACCGCCTGGTCAAACTCGTGACGTCACGAGTGACACTTCCCCTGTCATCATTTTCAAAATGGAGGAGGCTGATTTCAATACCGATCATTTGAAATCGCATAAAGGGAAGAAGATTAAGAGCTATTCAATAGGATTCAAGGTCCTAGCTATGCTAAAAAGAACAGTGAGTAGCTATGTTTTATTAATATACCGTAGCTGCGTGTGTCAAATATGAGTCATTAAATGACTCCCGCCTCCTGGTGGTAGAGGGCGGTAGTGATCCTTCTTGCGGCTCCTCGGCTGCAGAAGAAGTGACAATACGTGCTGGGACAGATATGATGCGGGGGGTGCATGACGGACCTTTTAGGATGTAACACTCCTCTGCTGGCTATGTAAACAACCGGGCTGAAATAAAGCATGTTACAGTACTAAATACCCTGTGTATTATTTATACAATAACACTTCATGGTGGCAGCGGTGGGATAAAGAGATCACCCACGGAGCAGAACGGGATGGGGAGTTGCCCGAGGGTAATTCTGTCGTCGCCCGCACGTGAGGAGCCGAGCTAACTGATAGCAGTTTTCTAAACTGGACTTTCAATCAAAGCAGGAGGTAATAAAGGAAGATCTCCATCGAGACAGAGATTTTTGAAACTGAAGAAAGATAAGGAAGACTTCTATAAGTATTCGATGCTTCGATGCTTTTAATCAGAAGGAGCTGGCATGGACCTCATTTATAAGTAAAGGTAAGACCATTATAACATTTTTTTTTATTAAATGTGCTTTTCATAATGGTATCCTTACAGCACACTCAAATTTTTACTGCATGCCTTTGGTAAGCGCTGGAGTGAGAAGAGGTTTTAAGTTAATTAGCGCCCCGGCGGCAATTCAAGGATATACGGTGTTTTGCAATGTTGTTTCCAAGTCAATCAATCAATGTTTACTTATATAGCCCTAAATCACTAGTGTCTCAAAGGGCTGCACAAACCACTACGACATCCTCGGTAGGCCCACATAAGGACAAGGAAAACTCACACCCAGTGGGACATCGGTGACAATAATGACCCAGTGGGACGTCGGTGACAATAATGACTATGAGAACCTTGGAGAGGAGGAAAGCAATGGATGTCGAGCGGGTCTAACATGATACTGTGTTTCCAAGTCAGTTTTAAAGGACATCTAAGTATAATCAACGTTGTATCAACCAACGTCTTCTGCTTGCTTCTACCTATGTTCGCCACTGGCGACAGTATATCTTTACGTTTGCCGATGCTACTACCTTCTTTGTCAAGTTTACCTTGAACCCCTTTCTGTATTTTGCCTTGCCTAAGGATTAAATAATCATTCTTACCTGCAAGCTGTGTGTTGTCCTCCACATCCTTGGAAGACCACATCGCCAATCATGCCATAACGGACTTGTCTGTGAATGTTTCCGAGGCGGACCTGTGGTATGAGGAAAGGGAGGAATCGAACTTGCGACGGTTCGAGGCGGTGGAGACGGAGAGCTCGCGTTATTTGCTGCAGGACGAGTCGTTGATGAGGGAGCCAGATGGAACTCTGGTCGCAATCAACGTTGCCACAACGCCGCCCCGAGCGCGTCCATGAAAGCCGATGAGAATGTCGTCCAGAATGACAGCCAACGAAGATCTGCACCGTGGAGCTCATAAAAAACCTTGCTGGTAGTACTGATTCCAAATGACATCCGCAAAAATCTCAAAACCAGTACTGAAAGTCGTTAGCATTGGGGATTTGTGGTCCAGGGAGATTTGCCAGAATGAGTTCATTGCCTCAAGAACTGGGAAAACTGTGGCATCAGACATTTGTCATGCCACCTCCTGCCCTGTGCGCACGGGGTGATGCAGTCTTTTCAAAGCTTAGGATTGAGTCAGATCCTGATTTCATCTTTGTCCTTTTTGTTGGTAGTGACCATAAAAGCTACCCAGTCTGTGGGCTCAGAGATCGGTGTGACGACACCGAGTTCTTGCATTCTGTCTATTTCAGCTTTGCCTTGGTCTTTCATTGCAACAGGAATGAGGTGTGCGGGGGCAAACCACAGGTCTCACTCAAGTGCCATTGAAAATGTGACAGGGAGCTTTCTTAACTCATCTGTGAAAAGGTCACTATATTCACTTTTGGCTTGCTGAGTGAAATCATAAACGGTGGGCCACCTGTAACAAACCTTTAGGAGACCAAGCAATGGCATTACATTCTCAGTGCCAGTGAATAAGGGTAAGGTATAGCATTTGGCCTCTAGATGGCAGCATAGATCAACAAATCCTAGAGTCTGAATCTAACAACCACTATATGCAACAGAGTTATAGTAGGCTGACTGCCTGTATTTCTTTTCTTTTCACTTTGTCAAAAGTCATTGCCGAGAGCAGTGGTGTCTCCAGAAATGTTTCATATAGGAATGGCCTGATGGGGCCACTTTAAATCTTGGAGGTGGCGCACTAAAACTGTAAGCCATAATTTCATAGTTTATGTTTATGGGTTGTACTTGTATAGCGCTTTTCTACCTTCAAGCTACTCAAAGCGCTTTGACGCTACTTCCACATTTACCCATTCACACACACACTCAAACATAGTCTACTGTTGTATTAAACCGGCCTGTAGAAAGGTATCAGCAATACTCAAGGACTGATATTGTTCCTGTTTGCGGATGACTCGGCCCTGCTGGTATCCGGCAAGGACAAGTCACAGGTGGAACAAATCCTCAGTGCTGAACTCCTCAATATTTGCACCTGGCTCGCTGACAACAAGCTATCCATACACTTAGGTAAAACGGAATCCATCCTATTTGGGTCCCATATCAAACTTAAGAAGGTCAGTGACTTCACTATAAAAGTGGCTGACATTGTTATCACCAGGAAGGATGAGATCACCTACCTAGGTTCCATTCTAGAGGCTAATCTTTCCTGTGATAAAATGGCAACCAAGGTGATCAAAAAGGTCAACCAAAGAACGACATTCCTCTACAGAATCTCCTCTCTGGTCAACAAAAGCACCTTGAGGATTCTAGCGGGAACTCTCATTCAACCCTTCTTCGATTACGCTTGCACCTCCTGGTACCCCAGCGCCCCCAAAACCCTCAAATCTAGACTCCAAACATCCCAGAATAAGCTAATCCGGTTACTTTTAGACCTCCACCCCAGATCACACCTCAATCCAACCCACTTCTCCAAAGTGGGCTGGCTCAGGGTGGAGGACAGAGTAAAACAACTTGCACTGAGCCTAGTCTATAAAATCCGCTACACCTCCTTGATACCGAAGTACATGTCAAATTAATTCCTTAACGTAAATGACCGCCATAACCACAACACCAGGGGGAGCTCCACAAACCACGTTAAACCCAGATTTCGATCTAACAAAGGTTTTAACTCATTCTCTTTCTATGCCACATCAATGTGGAATGCACTCCCAACAGGTGTAAAAGTAAGTGCATCTCTATATTCCTTCAAAACCGCTCTAAAACAACACCTCCAGGCAACTTCAACACTTTACTAATACCCTCCTCCATTCACATCCCATCTCCCCGGATTATAAACAACTCAAATGTACTTCTAATGTATATACTTGTTCTTATGCTATGTGAACTCACTATGTTCTCTGCTGGCTGTACATATCCTACTAAATAAGACCTACACTGTTTCAATGTCCACATTTCTCTGTTGATGCAATTGTTGATGACTGAAGTTCTGATATCAACCAAAGCTCCTCATCCCAACCCCCGGATTGTAAATAATGTAAATAATACATTTCTGTACATTTATTGCAGACAAAACAGTTATTGGGCAAAACCAGATAGTGGTGGATACAAACGAAAGCAGGTACAGAAACGATGATATCTTTGCTTTATGTAACAGGATTTTCCCAACACGGATAAGTAATTTGATTCTCATTACAGGGTTTTGGAATAGCTTTATTTGCCTGTTGTTATGTTTTTTGGCAACCACATCCACAAAGTCATTAAGATTTATGGCCCTAGCCTAGCCTTTCTTGATTCTACACTCAGTACATCCAAAATGCTTAATTGCTCATCAATCCTGTTTTTTCTCAGCTCACTCTTAATTAGCTTTGGCATAGAAAAACAGGGCTCACACTCAAAGGATGTGCAGTTTTACACAGTTTAAACGTTTGGTGGAACACCTCCTTAAATGGGTCCAGAAAGATAGACCTTAAATCCTAAATGTAAACCTAAATGTTAAATCCAAACCAAAATGTGAGTGCTAAATGTTAAATCTAAACCCAAATCTTGTCAAGACTTGGACTATGGTGTGGTTTGTTTTCCCGTGGTGCAAAGCGATTGGAACGGACATGGCGTGAAGGTAAGGACATCTTTTGATTAATAACTCAAAAAGGAACAAACGAAAAGGGCTCACAGAGGAGGTACAAAAACTTGGCTATGAAACAAAACTATGCACAATGGCAGAACTATGGACAACAAAAACAAAAACTTACTTGGACCGAGATCATCGGCATGGATAACATGGGTAGAGGGTGATGTCCCCAGGCTGAATGCCTGGCAACTACAGGCTTAAATATGTGCAGTGATTTACCGGTGCATGAGTCCAAATTAACCAGGTGCATGACATGATAGGTGCAAACTAATTGGAAGTCAACGTGACAAAAACAAACAATGTGCACAATGACAGGAACTAAAGGAGTCAAAAACAAAACAGAACATAACTAAACAAACACATGTCAAATCTTAGATTTAAACCTACATCTAAAACTAAATGTGAGCGCTAAATGTTAAGTCTAAACCTAAATCTTAAAATTAATGTTTTCTTTTGCAAACAAGTGAAGCGTTGTGGATACTTTCTGGAATCTCTGTAGATGTAACATGCAATTGGATAATTAAGTGTGTGGTATGACATAAAAGACTAGCTAGAGAGTGACGATGGCATTGTTTAGGGGCCTTCTCGTCTCTGTAATTCCATCTCCATATTCCTCAGTTCCTCTCCTTGTTTATGGAATCTTATAGAAAGATATTTGAAGAGGTGCATAAAAGATGGTATGATTTTCCACATGAGGTCAGACTTTGTGGATAAAGTATCAATGCCAGTCATCGAATGTATTCTGGACAATTTTTTGAAGGACAAAAGTCCTAAATGACGGAAAATATGAGGCGGTTCTTCCGAGGAATTTAACTCGAAGAAACAAAGCCCGTAAGGCCATTGGTACTGTGAGGAACCCAAGCTGGGAGATGATCAATCACCTTGAAGAACATGACCTTTGTAAGAAATTGGGCCTCTCCACTCTGTCACCTGAAGGCAACTGGATGACAAAGCAAGTTTAATGTACTCAGGATCTCTTTTTATATCTGGTCTAACCAAGACAAGCACTCCTAAACCAATGCAATGTTAATTTTGACAGTAGTGCCTCATGCGGTGTACACCCTGGACAAGTCCCCACCTCATCGCAGGGCCAACACAGGTAGACAGACAACATTCACACTCACATTCACACACTAGGGACAATTTAGTGTTGCCAATCAACCTATCCCCAGGTGCATGTCTTTGGAAGTGGGAGGAAGCCGGAGTACCCGGAGGGAACCCACGCAGTCACAGGGAGAACATGCAAACTCCACACAGAAAGATACCTCGCCCAGGATTGAACTCTTTCCGCCCAAATGCAGCTGAGATAGGCTGCAGAACCCCTCGCGACCCCAAAGGGGATAAGCGGTAGAAAATGGATGGATGGATAGGTTTTGAATTTTTTTTTCAATGAGACTAATCAAAGACTCGTTTGACTGATACCACCCTGATACCGAAGTACATGTCAAACTACTTCCATAACGTAAATGACCGCCATAACCACAACACCAGGGGGAGCTCGACAAACCACGTTAAACCCAGATTTCAATCCAACAAAGGTCTTAACTCATTCTCCTTCCATGCTAAATTGAAGTTGAAAACTTATTCGGGTGTTACAATTTAGTGGTCGATTGTACGGAATATGTACTGTACTGTCTAATAATAAAAGTTTCAATCAGTCAATCAAACGTGTTACATTGTATGAAACTCGGTAACTGCTAGGAGATCTCGCGATACTTACCAATGTCTTACAATTTTTTTTTGTTCTTATTTTAACTTGTATTTAGAAATGTCAATATTTACAAACAAACAGACGGCAAACAATAATCCAAATAAGTACAAAAACGGTACAAAACAGTACAAAAACCGTAGAAAATAAAACAGCACCAGGAGGTTATAAATTTAAAGCAACTAAAATAAATACAAATACCCGTGTATATATATATATATATGTGTATATATATATATATATATATATATGTCTTGATTGGATTATCCAGAGAATAGTGCTCGATACCGTGGTAGAGCGCAATATGTAGGTGTGGGAAAAAATCACAAGACTACTTCATCTCTACAGATCTGTTTCATGAGGGGTTCCCTCAATCATCAGGAGATTTTAATGGAAGCATTGAGGGAACCCCTCATGAAACAGATCTGTAGAGATGAAGTAGTCTTGTGATTTTTTCCCACACCTACATATATATATATATATATATTAGGGCTGCGAATCTTTGAATGTCCCACGATTCGATTCAATATTGATGCTTGGGGTCGTGATTCCATTATATATCGATTTTTTCGATTCAATGCGATTCTCGATTCAAAACGATTCTGTATTCATTCAATACATAGGATTTCAGCAGGATCTACCCCAGTCTGCTGACATGCTAGTAGAGTAGTAGATTTAAAAAAAAAAAAGGCTTTTATAACTATAAAGGACAATGTTTTATCAACTGATTGCAATAATTAAAATTTGTTTTAACTATTAAACGTACCAAAAATATGACTTATTTTATCTTTGTGAAAACATTGGACACAGTGTGTTGTCAAGCTTATGAGATGTGATGCAAGTGAAAGCCACTGTGACACTATTGTTCTTTTTTGTTATTTTTATAAATGTCTAATGATAATGTCAGTGAGGGATTTTTAATCACTGCTATGCTGAAATTATAGCAAATATTGATACTGTTGTTGATATTTTTTATTTTTGTTTCACTACATTTGGTTTGTTCTGAGTCATGTTTGTGTCTCCTCTCAATTGCTCTGTTTATTGCAGTTCTGAGTGTTGCTGGGTCAGGTTTGGTTTTGGAATTGGATTGCATTCTTATGGTATTGCTGTGTATTTTTTTGTTGGATTGATTAAAAAAAAATAAAAAAAAGGTTTAAAAAAAAAAAAAGAGAATGATTCTGAATCGCACAACGTGAGAATCGCGATTCAAATTTGAATCGATTTTTCCCCACACCCCTAACATATATATATATATATATATATATATATATATATATATATATATATATATATATATAGACAAAGTGCAAAGCCATAGGCTCACTCAATTTCTGTAAAATAACTTTAAATTTGGAAACCGATCTCTTACGTCTTGTGACGGGTTCGTCATATGACGTCAACGGGTCTCGTGACTTAATGCGGAAGTGACGACACATTACAAGGAAAATAGCTGCGTGTTGACAGTCGCGTCTTTTTCCCCCTCCTAATTGTATTAATCTTTATCCTGCTGTTAATCCGAACAATAATGGACGGTTCTGATAGGACGACATCGGACTTTACAGGCGGACCGCCACCTAATTTTAGAACGTAGGAAAATTCATTTAATGTCATTTAATTTAACATTTGCTAGCGAGCTAGCTTAGCCAGTTAGCGTTGTGTTTTTATCCTGCATGTAGTTTGGCGTATAGGACACATGTCTACATCTACAATATTATGTGCAATAAACTGAATAGTCAGTTCAGTTGCAGGTAAAAAAAAAAAAAGATCCATCGAAACAGAACTAAGTGTGTTGTTTTGTTTGCAGGAATGAAGGCTCTCTGGTTTCAGCCCTGAAGACACTGCTGTTCTTCACCATCTTGATGATCACACTGCCCATTGGCTTGTACTTCGCTTCCAAAGCTTACATTTTTGAAAGTAAGTCTTCTTTTTGTGCCTTTTATCCACCAAACCGGCAAAACAATCACAATGTCCAAGCTTAGCAGATTATACCAGAATTGCATGACTAAATGCAACTTTAAAGGCCTACTGAAATGAGATGGTCCTATTTAAAAGGGGATAGCAGGTCCATTCTATGTGTCGTACTTGATCATTTCGCGATATTGCCATATTTTTGCTGAAAGGATTTAGTAGAGAACATCGACGATAAAGTTTGCAACTTTTGGTCGCTAATAAAAAAGCCTTGCCTGTACCGGAAGTAGCAGACGATGTGCGGGTGACGTCACGGGTTGTAGAGCTCCTCACATTCTCACATTGTTTACAGTCATGGCCACCAGCAGCTAGAGCAATTCAGACCGAGAAAGCGACAATTTCCCCATTAATTTGAACAAGGATGAAAGATTCGTGGATGAGGATAGTGAGAGTGAAGGACTAGAAGAAAAAAAAAAGACGAGGGCAGTGGGAGCGATTCAGATGTTATCAGACACATATGCTAGGATAACTGTGGATATCCCTCATCTGCTTATTGTGTTACTAGTGTTGTAGTGAGATTATATAGTCATACCTGAAAGTTGGAGGGGTGTGGTGACCGCCAGTGTCTCTGAGGGAAGCCATGGAGGAGCCAAGAAAGTCGCAGCTGCCTCTTTGACAGCTGCTGCAGGAACGACACAAGCTCCGCTCATGTTTACGGTAAGAGCCGACTTATTACCACAATTTTCTCACCGAAACCTGCCGGTTGAAATGTGGTATAGAAACATGTTCGCTTGACCGCTCTGTTCCATATTAAAGCTTCACAACAAAGAAATACCGGCTGTGTTTGTATTGCTACAGCCGGCTGCAATACACCGCTTTCCACCAACATCTTTCTGCTTTGTAGTATCCATTATTATTTGAACAAATTGCAAAAGATTCAGCAACACTGTGTAATTATGCGATAAAAACAGACTACTTTTAGCCGTAATCAGTGCTGGGAGAACATGTCCGCTACAACCGGTGACGTCATGCGCACGCGTCATCATTCCGCGACGTTTTCCACAGGAAGCCTCGCGGGAAATTTAAAATTGCAACTTAGTAAACTAAACCGGCCATATTGGCATGTGTTGCAATGTTAATATTTCATCATTGATATATAAATTAGCCAAAAAGCTCTCTCCCGGGTGCAGTTAGTCCAGAACGCGGCAGCACGACTTTTAACAGGGGCCAGGAAACGCCAGCATATAACCCCAATTCTTCAGAGTTTGCACTGGCTCCCTGTTCATTTTAGAATTGATTTTAAAACATTGCTGTTTGTTTTTAAATCTTTACATGGACTGGCACCTCAGTATATCTCGGACCTCGTCCAAATTTACATTCCTGCGCGCGCTCTGATGTCCGAGAGCCAGTTCCAGCTCGTGGTGCCCAAGACCAGACTTAAGACCAGGGGAGACAGGGCCTTCTCTGTGGTCGGCCCTAAGCTCTGGAACACTCTGCCCCTCCATGTTCAAACTGCTTCCACAGTGGAGTGTTTTAAGTCTCGTCTTAAGAGCCACTTTTATTCTTTGGCTTTTAACACTACGTGAGTTGTGTGGTCCTCTGTTCTCTGTTGTCCTCTGTGTTTTTTATACACTTTGATTTCTATTTTACTGTTTTAATTTATTTTACCCTTTAAAATAGTTTTTAATCATATTTGTTTTTATATTGTTTTTATTGGTTTTATATTTATTTATTTTTTGTTTTTATTCAGTCATTGGTGGAGCATAATATGTATATATATATATATATATATATATATATATTTATTTATTTTTGCGATTGTTTTTAACATGGCTGTGCAGCACTTTGGAAACGTTATTGTTGTTTAAATGTGCTATATAAATAAAGTGGATTGGATTGGATAAACTATCGGTAGTAGTGGGTTTCATCCATCCATCCATCCATCCATCATCTTCCGCTTATCGGAGGTCGGATCGCGGGGGCAGCAGCCTAAGCAGGGAAACCCAGACTTCCCTCTCCCCAGCCACTTCGTCTAGCTCTTCCCGGGGGATCCCAAGGCGTTCCCAGGCCAGCCGGGAGACATAGTCTTCCCAACGTGTCCTGGGTCTTCCCCGTGGCCTCCTACCGGTTGGACGTGCCCTAAACACCTCCCTAGGGAGGCGTTCGGGTGGCATCCTGACCAGATGCCCGAACCACCTCATCTGGCTTCTCTCGATGTGGAGGAGCAGCGGCTTTACTTTGAGTTCCTCCCGGATGGCAGAGCTTCTCACCCTATCTCTAAGGGAGAGCCCCGCCACACGGCGGAGGAAACTCATTTCGGCCGCTTGTACCCGTGATCTTATCCTTTCGGTCATGACCCAAAGCTCATGACCATAGGTGAGGATGGGAATGTAGATCGACCGGTAAATTGAGAGCTTTGCCTTCCGGCTCAGCTCCTTCTTCACCACAACGGATCGGTACAACGTCCGCATTACTGAAGACGCCGCACCGATCCGCCTGTCGATCTCACGATCCACTCTTCCCTCACTCGTGAACAAGACTCCTAGGTATTTGAACTCCTCCACTTGGGGCAGGGTCTCCTCCCCAACCCTGAGATGGCATTCCACCCTTTTCCGGGCGAGAACCATGGACTCGGACTTGGAGGTGCTGATTCTCATTCCGGTCGCTTCACACTCTGCTGCAAACCGATCCAATAAGAGCTGAAGATCCCGGTCAGATGAAGCCATCAGGACCACATCATCTGCAAAAAGCAGAGACCTAATCCTGCGGTTACGAAACCGGAACCCCTCAACGCCTTGACTGCGCCTAGAAACTCTGTCCATAAAAGTTATGAACAGAATCGGTGACAAAGGACAGCCTTGGCGCAGTCCAACCCTCACTGGAAATGTGTCCGACTTACTGCCGGCAATGCGGACCAAGTGGGTTTCAGTAGGCCTTTAATAGTGTCCTTGCAGTCTGCAGTGGTAAATACCTCAAATATGAGTATTCATTCATCCATCTATTTTACTACCGCTTGTCCCTTTTGGGGTCACGGTGGTGCTGAAGCCTACATCAGCTGCATTCGGGCGTAAGGCGGCGTACACCCTGGACAAGTCGCCACCTCATCACAGGACCAACACAGATAGACAGATAACATTCACACTCACATTCACACACTAGGGCCAATTTAGTGTTGCCAATCAACCTAACCTATTTTTGGAAGTGGTAGGAAGGTGAAGTACCCGGAGGGAACCCATGCAGTTACGGGGAGGACATGCAAACTCCACACAGAAAGATCCCGAGCCTGGGATTGAACCCAGGACTACTCAGGACTTTCGTATTGTGAGGCACATGCACTAACACCTCGTCCACTGTGCTGCCATGATGAATATTATGAATACTAATTATGATTACTATTCCTTTGATGAGTGTTATGAATACTAATTATTATTACGATAGATCGTCAACAACAAAATCACAAAAGTCGTTTCTAAGGGTGCAACATTTCGTTTTAACGATTCAATGTCATTGAGTACCAGTTGTTGACGTTACGATCTTAATAAAAAACATTTTCAGAGTACGTCCTTCGAGCTACGCACAACAAAGTGAGTTGAAAGTAAAAGTTGACTTCGTCTTCTGGGAGCACTCTTGGATTTTTTCCCGTGTAATGTTTACGATTTTTAATTATTTAAAAATAATCCAATGTATAGCTTAATGATGAATGTCCGCCACATTGTCAAATATTTACATTTTCATACTAATTAAGTCACACTTCCACACCCCGGTTGTTCTTTGTTTGGATTATTAAATGCACTAGTTTATTCTCTTTAAAGCAGGTTTCTGACAATACTCTGACTAATTATGTGCCCTTCTGTTTGTAGTGTTTGCTGATGTATAACACAGTTTGTTATGCTTCAAGTATCACTCTGTATTATTCTGATTAAGATAGCTCTGATTTAATCTAATCTAGTTTTAAAGGCCTACTGAAAGCCACTACTACCGACCACGCAGTCTGATAGTTTATACATCAATGATGAAATATTAACATCGCAACACATGCCAATACGGCCTTTTTAGTTTACTAAATTGCAATTTTAAATTTCCCACGAAGTGTCGTGTTGAAAACGTCGCGGTATGACGACACGTATGATGACGAGTGCGTTTGACGTCACCGGTTGTAGCGGACATTATTTTCCAGCCCGATCCAAGCTATAAGTCGTATACTTTAATCGCATAATTACACAGTATTCCAGAAATCTGTGTTACTGAATCTTTTGCAATTTTTTCAATTAATAATGGAGAAGTCAAAGTAGAAAGATGGAGGTGGGAAGCTTTTAGCCTTTAGCCACTCAAACACAGCCAGTGTTTCCTTGTTTACATTCCCGAAAGATGACTGTGCAGCTTTACTATGGATCAGAGCGGTCAAGCGAACATGGATCCCGACTACATGTCAACCGGCAGTTTTCGGTGAGAAATTTGTGGTAATAAGTCGCCTCTTACCGGAGACATCAGCGGAGCTTCCGTCCTGCTGCAGCTTCGTGACTTCCCTCAGAGACTCTGGCGTCAACACACCCGCGGCCACACCCCTCCAACTTTCAGGTACTATTTAATCTCACTAAAACACTAGCAACACAATAGGCAGATAAGGGATTTTCCAGAATTATCCTAGTAAATGTGTTTAATAACATCTGAATCGCTCTCACTGCCATCGCCTTTTTTTTTTTCTAGTCTTTCACTCTAAATTTCCTCTTCCAGAAATCTTTCATCCTCACTCAAATTAATGGAGAAATTGTCGCTTTCTCGGTCCGAATAGCTCTTGCTGCTAGAGGCTATGATTATAAACAATGTGAGGATGTGAGGACCCCCACAACTCGTGACGTCACGCACACATCGTCTGCTACTCCCGGTAAAGGCAAGGCTTTTTTATTAGCGACCAAAAGTTGCGAACTTTATCGTCAATGTTCTCTACTAAATCCTTTCAGCAAAAATATGGTAATATCGCGAAATGATCAAGTATGACACATAGAATGAACCTGCTATCCCTATTTAAATAAGAAAATCTCATTTCAGCAGGCCTTTAATGTCTATTTTCTATTTTCTGCTGGATTTACTCTTTATTGTATGCTGCAGCTGTCACATATACTGTAATATTGTACATGGTAATTGTTATATATTGTATATATGATATCGACATAATATATCAGTATATATACTATTCTCTGCATATATTGTATAAATATTACATATGTGTTATATTTTATATCACTATATTTAGCCTATTGGTACCTGCATTGTCCTTTCCATCTTTACACTTTCCATCATTAGGGTCCGCCCTGCAATGGCAAAGGACATCCATGTCCTTTGCCATGCAAGGACCCTATTGAATCTGCTGCGTTTTATTAGGGTCCGCCCTGCCAGCAAAGGACATCCATGTCCTTTGCTAAGGCAAGGACCCTATTGAATTTGTAACGTTTCTTATTATTATTAGGGTCCGCCCTGCAATGGCAAAGGACATCCATGTCCTTTGCCATGCAAGGACCCTATTGAATCTGTAACGTTTCTTATTAGGGTCCGCCCTGCAATGGCAAAGGACATCCATGTCCTTTGCCATGCAAGGACCCTATTGAATCTGCTGCGTTTTATTAGGGTCCGCCCTGCAATGGCAAAGGACATCCATGTCCTTTGCCATGCAAGGACCCTATTGAATCTGCTGCGTTTTATTAGGGTCCGCCCTGCCAGCAAAGGACATCCATGTCCTTTGCTAAGGCAAGGACCCTATTGAATCTGTAACGTTTCTTATTATTAGGGTCCGCCCTGCAATGGCAAAGGACATCCATGTCCTTTGCCATGCAAGGACCCTATTGAATCTGTAGCGTTTTATTATTATTATTCTTTCTTTCTTCCGCACCGATACTCGCATATGCGCTGTATTTTGACCCACTGACCATGCCTCAAAGCACACCAAATTTGACACACGCGTCGGTGAGGAGTTTCTCCCCAACATATTAGGGAGCCGAACCAGAAAAATCAAAATTGCGCGATAGCGCCCCCTAGGAAAAGACAAAAAATGGATTGCTTGTAACTTCCGGTAGGAATGTCGTAGAGACATGAAACAAAATCCTCGATGTAGAACTGACCTGGACCTAAATTCCCCATCAGAAACTCCTATACCTAAAATCAACAGAAATTTTGCAAAACCCTTTCAAAGCAAAATTTTCACCAAAAATGCTATTTTTGCCTCTTTGACCTGTAATTTGACCCCCTTAAAATGCTTCAAAACTCACCAAACTTGGCACACACATCAGGACTGGCAGAAATTGTGATCTAATGAAAAAAAAAAATTCTAAAACTCAAAATTGCGCTCTACAAAATTTTTTAAATGAAACACAGACAAAACTGCTTCTAGGATGAAAACACAGACAAAACTGCTTGTAACTTCCGGTAGGAATGTCGGAAAGGACATGAAACAAAAACTTCTATGTAGGTCTTACTTAGACCTACATTTTAATAATTGACAGCTAGCAGAAAAAATCAACAGGAAGTTGGCAATTACCCCTTCAAAATAAAAGTTTTCGTGAAAACCCGTCACCTTTTTCAAATCAAAACTCCTCCCAGTGCGTTTGTTGTTTCGGCTTCAAACTCGCACAGGAGAGAGATTGAACCCTTTTGAGAAAAGTGGTCGGACAAATTTTTGATAAGTTCTACGGTTTTGATTTTACGCGCGTTCAAAGAACCCCTGTGCAAATTTTCCCCAAAAATTTAATTTTTGCCTCTTTGAGCTGTAATTTGACCCCCTTAAAATGCTTCAAAACTCACCAAACTTGGCACACACATCAGGACTGGCAACAATTGCAAGCTGATGAAAAAACCAAACCCCAAAACTCAAAATTGTGCTCTAGCGCCCACTAGGAATACAACACAGACAAACTGCTCCTAGGAAGAAAACAAAGACAAAACTGCTTGTAACTTCCGGTAGGAATGTCAGAGAGACATGAAACAAAAACCACTATGTAGGTCTGACTTAGACCTACATTTGAATAATTAACATACTTTGGCAAAAATCAACAGGAAGCTTGATATTTTCACTTCAATACAACAATTGCATTACTTTCACAATGCATTAAATAGTGTCACCAAGGCTTCTCCTGCCGTGGGGCTCGGGGACAGCAACCCAAGGCGCGCTCGCACCTTCGCACCCTAATTTGACCCCCTTAACATGCTTCAAAACTCACCAAAATTGACACACACATCGGTATGGAGCGGCAGACCAACTTATTAAGCAACCAAATACCAAAAATGAAAATTGCGCGCTAGCGCCACCTAGGAAGAGACAAAAAACAGACTGCTTGTAACTTCCGTTAGGAATGTCGTAGAGACATGAAACAAAAACCTCTATGTAGGTCTGACTTAGACCTACATTTCCGTTAAACACTTCTATACCTAAAATCAACAGGAAGTTGACAAAAACCCCTTCAAAACAAATTTTTGGCAAAAAATGCCTTTTTTGCCTCTTTGAACTGATATTTGACCCCCTTAAAATGCTTCAAAGTGCAAGTTAAAGCTATACTATGCCAAGTGAAAGCCATTTATCAACAACATCCAGAAACGCAGATCTGTAATTTGACCCCCTTAACATGCTTCAAAACTCACCAAATTTTACACACACATCAGGACTGGTGAAAATTGCCATCCAATAAAAAAAGCAAACCCCAAAAATTAAAATTGTGCTCTAGCGCCCCCTAGGAAAATAAACTGATAAAACTGCTTGTAAATTCTGTTAGGAATGTCGTAGAGTGATGAAACAAAAACTTCTATGGAGGTCTGACTAAGATCGGGACTCGGGACACGGCGGCGGCGGCCAACGGCGGACCCGACCAACGCTGCTTGCAGCTTTAATTAGGGTCCGCCCTGCAATGGCAAAGGACATCCATGTCCTTTGCCATGCAAGGACCCTATTGAATCTGTAGCGTTTTATTATTATTATTCTTTCTTTATTCCGCACCGATACTCGCATATGCGCTGTATTTTGACCCACTGACCATGCCTCAAAGCACACCAAATTTGACACACGCGTCGGTGAGGAGTTTCTCCCCAACATATTAGGGAGCCGAACCAGAAAAATCAAAATTGCGCTCTAGCGCCCCCTAGGAAAAGACAAAAAATGGATTGCTTGTAACTTCCGGTAGGAATGTCGTAGAGACATGAAACAAAATCCTCGATGTAGAACTGACCTGGACCTAAATTCCCCATCAGAAACTCCTATACCTAAAATCAACAGAAATTTTGCAAAACCCTTTCAAAGCAAAATTTTCACCAAAAATGCTATTTTTGCCTCTTTGAGCTGTAATTTGACCCCCTTAAAATGCTTCAAAACTCACCAAACTTGGCACACACATCAGGACTGGCAGAAATTGTGATCTAATGAAAAAAAAAAATTCTAAAACTCAAAATTGCGCTCTACAAAATTTTTTAAATGAAACACAGACAAAACTGCTTCTAGGATGAAAACACAGACAAAACTGCTTGTAACTTCCGGTAGGAATGTCGGAAAGACATGAAACAAAAACTTCTATGTAGGTCTTACTTAGACCTACATTTTAATAATTGACAGCTAGCAGAAAAAATCAACAGGAAGTTGGCAATTACCCCTTCAAAATAAAAGTTTTCGTGAAAACCCGTCACCTTTTTCAAATCAAAACTCCTCCCAGTGCGTTTGTTGTTTCGGCTTCAAACTCGCACAGGAGAGAGATTGAACCCTTTGAGAAAAGTGGTCGGACAAATTTTTGATAAGTTCTACGGTTTTGATTTTACGCGCGTTCAAAGAACCCCTGTGCAAATTTTCCAAAAAAATTTAATTTTTGCCTCTTTGAGCTGTAATTTGACCCCCTTAAAATGCTTCAAAACTCACCAAACTTGGCACACACATCAGGACTGGCAACAATTGCAAGCTGATGAAAAAACCAAACCCCAAAACTCAAAATTGTGCTCTAGCGCCCCCTAGGAATACAACACAGACAAACTGCTGCTAGGAAGAAAACAAAGACAAAACTGCTTGTAACTTCCGGTAGGAATGTCAGAGAGACATGAAACAAAAACCACTATGTAGGTCTGACTTAGACCTACATTTGAATAATTAACATACTTTGGCAAAAATCAACAGGAAGCTTGATATTTTCACTTCAATACAACAACTGCATTACTTTCACAATGCATTAAATAGTGGCAGCAAGGCTTCTCCTGCCGTGGGGCTCGGGGACAGCAACCCAAGGCGCGCTCGCACCTTCGCACCCTAATTTGACCCCCTTAACATGCTTCAAAACTCACCAAAGTTGACACACACATCGGTCTACCGTGACACCACAACATATTAAGCAACCAAACCCCAAAAATTAAAATTGCAAGCTAGCGCCCCCTAGGAAGAGACAAAAAACAGACTGCTTGTAACTTCCGTTAGGAATGTCGTAGAGACATGAAACAAAAACCTCTGTGTAGG